>NC_048574.1:73599767-73607267 GCF_013265735.2 Oncorhynchus mykiss
ATTCAAAGGTCATAATAGTTTATAATGGAGGAAACCATCTTGTCCATGAGAGTCTCAGCTTTCAATAGAGTGGTTCTAATAGTTTATAATGAAGGAAACCATCTTGTCCATGAGAGTCTCAGCTTTCAATAGAGTGGTTATAATAGTTTATAATGAAGGAAACCATCTTGTCCATGAGAGTCTCAGCTTTCAATAGAGTGGTTATAATAGTTTATAATGAAGGAAACCATCTTGTCCATGAGAGTCTCAGCTTTCAATAGAGTGGTTATACTAGTTTATAATGGAGGAAACCATCTTGTCCATGAGAGTCTCAGCTTTCAATAGAGTGGTTCTAATAGTTTATAATGGAGGAAACTATCGTGTTCTTTAGAGAGTCTCAGCTTTCAATAGAGTGGTTCTAATAGTTTATAATGGAGGAAACTATCGTGTTCTTTAGAGAGTCTCAGCTTTCAATAGAGTGGTTCTAATAGTTTATAATGGAGGAAACTATCGTGTTCTTTAGAGAGTCTCAGCTTTCAATAGAGTGGTTCTAATAGTTTATAATGGAGGAAACCATCTTGTCCATGAGAGTCTCAGCTTTCAATAGAGTGGTTATACTAGTTTATAATGGAGGAAACTATCGTGTTCTTTAGAGAGTCTCAGCTTTCAATAGAGTGGTTCTAATAGTTTATAATGGAGGAAACTATCGTGTTCTTTAGAGAGTCTCAGCTTTCAATAGAGTGGTTCTAATAGTTTATAATGGAGGAAACTATCGTGTTCTTTAGAGAGTCTCAGCTTTCAATAGAGTGGTTCTAATAGTTTATAATGAAGGAAACTATCGTGTTCTTTAGAGAGTCTCAACTTTCAATAGAGTGGTTCTAATAGTTTATAATGGAGGAAACTATCGTGTTCTTTAGAGAGTCTCAGCTTTCAATAGAGTGGTTATACTAGTTTATAATGGAGGAAACCATCGTGTTCTTTAGAGAGTCTCAGCTTTCAATAGAGTGGTTATAATAGTTTATAATGGAGGAAACTATCGTGTTCTTTAGAGAGTCTCAGCTTTCAATAGAGTGGTTATAATAGTTTATAGTTGTTATTTTGAGAAGGGCGGGTTATTTTTGGGGTGTCTCATGGTCTGACAAAGCTCTGCCACCTTTCACCGGAGATATGGAAGTGTGATATTGGCGGATGAGGTGGATTGAATCACACATCTCTAGTTTAAACGGACAGATTTTGCTGGGTATTTCTTAATTATGTTAATTCGATCAAGCTTCCTGCTTGAATGTGATTGGATCATGAAAACAGTGTGACCTGCAGTTGGACACACACACACACAGACACACACACACACACACACACACACACACACACACACACACACACACACACACACACACACACACACATATATACAAAGTTCCCCATTTAAACTAATGAGAAAGATGCAAGGATAGATTTCCCACACACACTTCTGAATATGGCATCAGGCCATTGGTGATGTATGTGATGAAATAGGTTGCTGGTCACAGAGTACAAGACATAACGTGACCTCTGTTTAACTTCTTGAATCTACTTGAGACGCACATGTCCCAAGTAGGCACCTGGAAATGCAAATGCGCTACGCTAAATGCTAAATGTACTCGTTAAAACTCAAACCTTGATCAAAATTCACAAGCAGGGTATTAAATTAAAGCTACACTCGTTGTGAACCTAGCCAGCAAGTCAGATTTTTAAAATGCTTTTCGGCGAAAGCATCAGAAGCTATTATCTGATAGCATGCACCCCCCAAAATGCCAGCTCGACACGTAAACAACAGATTTTGCGATAGACGGCGCTACCCAAAACGCAGAAATAAAATATAAAACATTCATTACCTTAGACGAGCTTCTTTCTTGGCACTCCTATATGCCCCATAAACATCACTATTGGGTCTTTTTTTCGTTTAAATCGGTCCATATATACCCAAAATAGCTTTGTATTGAAGTAGTGTCATTCAGAAAAATTCATCGTTTTTAAACGCTGCGTAATTTTTTAAAATTAAAAAAGTCGACGATAAACTTTCACAAAACACTTCGAAATCCTTTTGTAATCCAACTTTAGGTATTAGTAAACGTTTATAATCTATCAAAACGATTACAGGGCGATGTCTCTTCAATAGGTCCTCACTTCAAAAACAATGCAATCTGATCTCTCCTTGAACTGCATCCGGGTGAAGACTTGAAAACTTGGGGTCAGACAGATGGATTTTCCAACAATTAATTCGATTGAAAATTAGTACAATGGCGCCATCGTGCGGAATTTGTATGAAGTGCAGGCAAATTTCCATTAAATTCTGTTGTCCTTTAACAACTGGTGGAAGTGACTTATGGAAATTATTTTTTGCTTTCAGAGAGCAGTTTTTCTTGCGTTTTTCAATGAAACACACGCTCTGTTATAGTCACAGCCGTGATTTAACCAGTTTTATAAACTTCAGAGTGTTTTCTATCCACACATACTAATCATATGCATATACTATATTCCTGGCATGAGTAGCAGGACGCTGAAAAGTTGCGCGATTTTTAACAGAATTTTCAAAAAAGGGGGGGGTAGATCTAACAGGTTTTAATAGCTGGGGTGTCAAAGCCTCAGTAATGCTATGTGATCTATGTGCAAATTCACTGAGTCCAATCTTTTATCTGCTAAAATATATGATCACTTAAATTCTATCTTGAATCACACTGAATGTTTCAAACGGATGTGCAAGGTGGGACACAACATGTTTCTATTAAAACAGTGCGACTTGGACAAACACAGAGGGCAGAACACACACGCAGAACAGACACACACACACACACACACACACACACACACACACACACACACACACACACACACACACACACACACACACACACACACACACACACACACACACACACACACACACACACACACACACACACACACAGACAAAACACTTTAATATTGAAAGGTGATAATGACTCACAACCTTCACTTAACAAGAGACAAAGTGTAGGTTACCAATGGCAACACCAAGCACCAGTGGACCTGCCTGCTACATATCCACACACTCATCATGGTGTATATCTGCTGTTGTGTCTCTTCCTGGAGGTTGCTGTCTGTTCAAACCACCGGTTAAGGTGTGAAGTTCTCCCTACACATGTAACACTGTAGGTTCTCAGACACAACAGACTGATAAACTAAAGCAGCTGTTTAACAGGATATACAACATAATATACTGTCTGTTGTACTGTGTGCAGATACATAAAGTACCAAAGTATATTTTAAGGGGGTAATAAGAATGAGCCTTTATATGGAGCAGTCTGTTGAGATTTATGCTAATGTTGACAGGAAGAGGAGTGGACAGGATACTGTGAACTGGAGCATAGATAAAAAACCTCAAGCTGAGGAACTGGTAAGTACACCGTAGTCATGGAGACACACACATGGAAGTGTAAGCCTATAGTTATTATTCTTCCAATGCCACACAAACAATTTAGTTTATGTTAATGTGATGAGGTTGGCTGATGCTCCATGCCCCAAGGCTTCAAAATTCAACTGAGTAAAATAAACTGTAACAAACAGATGATTAATATTCAAAAACAGAATACAATGTGTCTTCCAAATGAAGGTACCTTACTTCACAAAGGAAAATTGTTAAAATGACATACTTGTGGAAATGAATACATGAAATGTTAAGTACTACATCTCCTAAATGAAACGTTGTTCCTTTAAGACGAGAATTTAAATGATCTGAAATGTTCGAGGCTCTGTATTTTAGGATGTTTACTAACTGCTGAAACATTCATTATCATGTTCATAAAGTTCTATGTAACTCGCTACTGTGTATTTCCAACCTGGTCTCAGAGCATTTTGTATTTTCCTGTATGTAAATCTGAGACACCCATTTAGTATGATATGTTACCTTTCACATGGTATGTATCAGTTTGTGGATGCCCATCATCCATTTTGTATAATATGTTATGAATTACAATGTGTCTGATATGTTAACAATTACAATATGTCTGATATGTTACGAATTTGCTGAACTTACAAAATGTTGTGAATTTGCTAAAAATATGATATGGCATGAATTCTACTTACTTTAACTAAATGGAAAACGGTGGCAAGGCTAGGGGTTAACTGTAACTGGCCACTATATTTCCTGTTAATGTGAGAAGCTGTATCTTTAACAACTACAAGTCCCTCTCAACAGGAAGAGAGATGGGGTGAGAAAACATCACTTTAAATACAGCTATTCTTCCTCCATTTACAGATGAAACAACAGAGATGCTTCATACTTTGGGATCATTTGGGGTGAATCCTATCTTCCACTTAAGTCAAATTTAGACAGTGTTTTAACCCTGTAGGTTCTGGTATTAACTACGATATCTGACTGTTATTAACCCTGTAGGTTCTGGTATTAACTACGATATCTGACTGTTATTAACCCTGTAGGTTCTGGTATTAACTACGATATCTGACTGTTATTAACCCTGTAGGTACTGGTATTAACCATGATATCTGACTGTTATTAACTCTGTAGGTACTGGTATTAACCATGATATCTGACTGTTATTAACCCTGTAGGTACTGGTATTAACCATGATATCTGACTGTTATTAACTCTGTAGGTACTGGTATTAACCATGATATCTGACTGTGTTTAACCCTGTAGGTTCTGGTATTAACCATGATATCTGACTGTTATTAACCCTGTAGGTACTGGTATTAACCATTAACCACTGTTTTTAACCCTGTAGGTACTGGTATTAACCATGATATCTGACTGTTATTAACTCTGTAGGTACTGGTATTAACCATGATATCTGACTGTTATTAACCCTGTAGGTTCTGGTATTAACCATGATATCTGACTGTTGTTAAACCTGTAGATACTGGTATTAACCATGATATCTGACTGTTATTAACCCTGTAGGTTCTGGTATTAACCATTAACCACTGTTGTTAACCCTGTAGGTACTGGTATTAACCATGATATCTGACTGTTTTAACCCTGTAGGTACTGGTATTAACCATGATATCTGACTGTTTTAACCCTGTAGGTTCTGGTATTAACCATGATATCTGACTGTTATTAACCCTGTAGGTACTGGTATTAACCATTAACCACTGTTGTTAACCCTGTAGGTACTGGTATTAACCATGCTATCTGACTGTTGTTAACCCTGTAGGTACTGATATTAACCATGATATCTGACTGTCTTTAACCCTGTAGGTTCTGGTATTAACCATGATACCTGACTGTTTTTAACCCTGTAGGTACTGGTATTAACCATGATATCTGACTGTCTTTAACCCTGTAGGTACTGGTATTAACCATGATATCTGACTGTTTTTAACCCTGTAGGTACTGGTATTAACCATGATATCTGACTGTCTTTAACCCTGTAGGTACTGGTATTAACCATGATATCTGACTGTTTTTAACCCTGTAGGTACTGGTATTAACCATGATATCTGACTGTTATTAACCCTGTAGGTACTGGTATTAACCATTAACCACTGTTTTTAACCCTGTAGGTACTGGTATTAACCATGCTATCTGACTGTTGTTAACCCTGTAGGTACTGGTTTTAACCATGATATCTGACTGTTGTTAACCCTGTAGGTTCTGGTATTAACCATGATATCTGACTGTTTTAACCCTGTAGGTACAGGTATTAACCATGATATCTGACTGTTTTAACCCTGTAGGTACTGGTATTAACCATGATATCTGACTGTTTTAACCCTGTAGGTACTGGTATTAACCATTAACCACTGTTTTTAACCCTGTAGGTACTGGTATTAACCATGATATCTGACTGTTTTAACCCTGTAGGTACTGGTATTAACCATGATATCTGACTGTTTTAACCCTGTATGTACTGGTATTAACCATTAACCACTGTTTTTAACCCTGTAGGTACAGGTATTAACCATGATATCTGACTGTTTTTAACCCTGTAGGTACTGGTATTAACCATGATATCTGACTGTTTTTAACCCTGTAGGTACTGGTATTAAACATGATATCTGACTGTCTTTAACCCTGTAGGTACTGGTATTAACCATGATATCTGACTGTTTTTAACCCTGTAGGTACTGGTATTAACCATGATATCTGACTGTTTTAACCCTGTAGGTACTGGTATTAACCATGATATCTGACTGTTTTAACTCTGTAGGTACTGGTATTAACCATGATATCTGACTGTTTTAACCCTGTAGGTACTGGTATTAACCATGATATCTGACTGTTTTTAACCCTGTAGGTACTGGTACACAAAGACCAGAGTCCTCTAAAGATATGTCATGTGACTGGAAGCTCAACTGGATTTGTGAGAAAAGAAATGTAATGTGAACATGACAACATACTGTAACATATACAGTAGCCTACAGTGCACATAACTTCCTCCTTAATTTCTCTCTCTCTCTCTCTCTCTCTCTCTCTCTCTCTCTCTCTCTCTCTCTCTCTCTCTCTCTCGCTCTCTCTGCACTGATGTAGATCTGTATCTACAGTATCTGCACTGACATAGATATCCACAATCCTCTCCTCCATCTCACCTCTGATAAACTTTACCTTCTTGTTCATATCTGTCTCAGCATAGATGACCTTTGACATCTTTAAAAATGCCTTCGTCTTTCTTTCTATGTATGTCTACTATACATTAATTCTCTTATTCTAGAATTAATGTGGTCGTCTTCCAACATGGCTGCCCGGAGGCGTCGTACATCAACTGCAGGCCCTCTATACGTTAAGTCTCTGCTTCTAGTGATATCTCTGTCTCTGAGTCATGTGTGTGTCTCTGTCTGTGTGACTAATGTAGGTGTTAACTCTAGCGAAGTATGAACAAAATGACTCAGGTAGTGGTGGCCATGCTAATACAAAAAACAGAAGAAGTTTGCATACTTGTGTATATGTGTGCGTGTGTGTGAGAGAGATTGTTTCAGTGGTTATTGTTAAACCATTTTCTGAAGCACAATATAAATCATGCCACGTCTCTACATGGTCACCTTGTCCAGAGTATATCTCAACACAGTCCTCCTGTCCAGGGAACAGTGATGATGGACAGAACACTATCATACCTGGAAGATATAAGATACAGGAACAGAGTCAAAGGTGGCCCTCTGGTGGATGCAATACTAACTACAGGTACAGCTGTAGTGTTGGTGACAGAGACCTGGGTGGATGTAGTACTAACTACAGGTACAGCTGTAGTGTTGGTGACAGAGACCTGGGTGGATGTAGTACTAACTACAGGTACAGCTGTAGTGTTGGTGACAGAGACCTGGGTGGATGTAGTACTAACTACAGGTACAGCTGTAATGTTGGTGACAGACCTGGGTGGATATAGTACTAACTACAGGTACAACTGTAGTGTTGGTGACAGAGACCTGGGTGGATGTAGTACTAACTACAGGTACAGCTGTAGTGTTGGTGACAGAGACCTGGGTGGATGTAGTACTAACTACAGGTACAGCTGTAGTGTTGGTGACAGAGACCTGGGTGGATGT
>NC_048574.1:73612267-73772267 GCF_013265735.2 Oncorhynchus mykiss
TGTTGCTGGTGCTGTGTAATCTAGCAAAGGTGAAACACATTGACGGTGCTTCCAGGGTTGAGAATTGAGGTCCGGTTTGGATTAGTTGATAACAGCGTGGTCCTAGCAATGTAAGGGAGGTGGGTTTGATTCCCGCTGGAGTCACATATCCTAAACTCAAAATGTATACACTCACTGTACTGTAAATCAATTTGGATTAAAGAGGTTGCTAAAATTGTTATGTTAATAACAGACTTCCGTTAAAAGGTAATCATGAAAAAATGACGTATTTTGGTGTTAGAATGTGAGCTGTATTTATCTGTGCAAACAGACATCACTGTACATATACAGTATAGTTGTTGGATTAGGTGCTGCCTCTGCAGTGGCTGGACGCCAGCTTTAACTACACAGCCGCTGTGATTCCAAACACACGTAGGTCACGTCCCAATCTGATTCATTCCTTTCCTTGTCCTCTTTCCTTGTCTCCGTCATCATTCCTTTGTAACCACCACAGATCTGAAAGACCTTGCCATATGAAAGCAATATGATGGAGATGAAATAGAATGTAATGAGTCTCTGTGGGGAAAACATCTGGGTCTCACACTGAGAATAACAAGGGAAAGGAAACAACAATAGGAAGCTGTAAAAGAGTCATTGGGATTCTGCCTAAATCATCGTCTTGACATGAAGCACTGTGGGCACAAGAGATCAGAATCTCACCAGCTGAGAACATGATTGGCAGACGAAGCTTAGAGACAACTGACACTCCCTGCCAATGTAGTTACCCTGGTAACCTTTGACAATTCCCCCTCTGGCTACATACAAATACAATAATACTCTGAGCAAAATTATGTCTAGTATGACTATAACTCACTATCACACAGGTAGTAGTTGTGGAATTGTTAGGTTAGATTACTTGTTGGTTATTACTGCATTGTCGGAACTAGAAGCACAAGCATTTCGCTACACTCGCATTAACATCTGCTAACCATGTGTATGTCACAAATATAATTTGATTTGATTTGAATATGTTATAATGTAATGAAGAAAATGAAGTTAAAGATTTATCCAAATTGAAAGAGAAAGTAACTTTAAAGTTGTCTTTCAGTCGAGACCTCAACGTCACCATGGGGTGGATCATCATTATCACAGCTATTTAATGAAACACATGACTGGGATGACTGAGAGAACTGATCCACCGTAAGAAGAATTTGATTGAAGAGCTCCTTGCATCACCAGTCACAGTACTAGTAAAAAGTACAGGTAATGATTCTCCATTTGACAGGATGTAGTACAGAGTACAGGTGATGATTCTCCATTTGACAGGATGTAGTACAGAGTACAGGTAATGATTATCCATTTGACAGGATGTAGTACAGGTGATGATTCTCCATTTGACAGGATGTAGTATAGAGTACAGGAAATGATTATCCATTTGACAGGATGTAGTACAGGTGATGATTCTCCATTTGACAGGATGTAGTACAGGTGATGATTCTCCATTTGACAGGATGTAGTATAGAGTACAGGTAATGATTATCCATTTGACAGGATGTAGTACAGGTGATGATTCTCCATTTGACAGGATGTAGTACAGGTGATGATTCTCCATTTGACAGGATGTAGTACAGAGTACAGGTAATGATTCTCCATTTGACAGGACGTAGTATAGAGTACAGGTGATGATTCTCCATTTGACAGGATGTAGTACAGGTGATGATTCTCCATTTGACAGGATGTAGTACAGGTGATGATTCTCCATTTGGCAGGATGTAGTACAGAGTACAGGTGATGATTCTCCATTTGACAGGATGTAGTACAGAGTACAGGTGATGATTCTCCATTTGACAGGATGTAGTACAGAGTACAGGAAATGATGATTCTCCATTTGACAGGATGTAGTATAGAGTACAGGTAATGATTATCCATTTGACAGGATGTAGTTTCAGGTGATGATTCTCCATTTGACAGGATGTAGTACAGGTGATGATTCTCCATTTGACAGGATGTAGTACAGAGTACAGGTGATGATTCTCCATTTGACAGGATGTAGTACAGAGTACAGGTGATGATTCTCCATTTGACAGGATGTAGTACAGGTGATGATTCTCCATTTGACAGGATGTAGTACAGGTGATGATTCTCCATTTGGCAGGATGTAGTACAGAGTACAGGTGATGATTCTCCATTTGACAGGATGTAGTACAGAGTACAGGTGATGATTCTCCATTTGACAGGATGTAGTACAGGTGATGATTCTCCATTTGACAGGATGTAGTACAGAGTACAGGTGATGATTCTCCATTTGACAGGATGTAGTATAGAGTACAGGTAATGATTATCCATTTGACAGGATGTAGTACAGGTGATGATTCTCCATTTGACAGGATGTAGTACAGGTGATGATTCTCCATTTGACAGGATGTAGTACAGAGTACAGGTAATGATTCTCCATTTGACAGGACGTAGTATAGAGTACAGGTGATGATTCTCCATTTGACAGGATGTAGTACAGGTGATGATTCTCCATTTGACAGGATGTAGTACAGAGTACAGGTAATGATTCTCCATTTGACAGGACGTAGTATAGAGTACAGGTGATGATTCTCCATTTGACAGGATGTAGTACAGGTGATGATTCTCCATTTGACAGGATGTAGTACAGAGTACAGGTGATGATTCTCCATTTGACAGGATGTAGTACAGAGTAGTACAGGTGATGATTCTCCATTTGACAGGATGTAGTACAGAGTACAGGTGATGATTCTCCATTTGACAGGATGTAGTACAGAGTACAGGTGATGATTCTCCATTTGACAGGATGTAGTACAGAGAACAGGTGATGATTCTCCATTTGACAGGATGTGATATTTTATTCCAGTCTTACGAACAGGGATCACTTATTGTTGTTGTGTCACTTGGGTTGTTGAATTAAGAGTTAATTTCATTATTTTTTATGTTTGATTATATTTTGAACATGCTGTAGATTTGAGGTCAACAACTTCTGCAACATGGGTGGTGGAAATCTCTTAATTGATGGTGAGATATTTTAATAATGTTTTATGATGACAACAGTTGTGTATGTATCTGTAACTTATTATCCTTTCACTGGTTTTGTTCTCATCTTTAGATGTGACGAGCACTGAGAAGAAGACAAACAGAATCTTTGTCTTGATGTTGATTCTCTGTCTTCACTTTGGACTGGTGAAACAGGTACACTAAGAAAAATATAACCTCACACTTAATATTTCATTTACCTAGTTTAGTTTATTTACCCTGATTATAATACATTATTTCAAATCAGGAAATCAAGTTGAGTAAACCAAAAGCCAATCAAATATTAATTCATAGAACCTTACATTTAACACCAGCAGTGTTCATAAAAAAAAAAAGTTGAACATGTACTCTGTTTACAGAGACATAAGAAGAGAAGATAGTGTCCCACTACTGTTGTTTCTAACCAGAAAAGAGAGTCCTTAAATGTTATGGGCAATGCCTGTGAATAGTCTTCATGTTGTTTTGACTACGCCCTGAGCTATGCAGAAAAAACTATTGTGGCTCATATCTTCGGCATCCTGCTTCAGGACTTGGGCGGTGGCTTTATGTTGTACTTTCATTGTGCACATTGACATAAAACAACAGACCAACACACAAGACTTAATACTCGTTTTCCTCACATTTAGCCTCACAAACAGGAAACTGCGTCCAATAAGGGATTGGTAAACAACTCATCACCCAAGTAGGAACCTGTTAGGTCTGTATCAGGAGAATGTCACTAAAGAATGTTACTGTTACAGAACAAGATTTTCCCACTGGACATGGCACCTGATTCCGTTGATGACATATACGATGGCTGCAGAGACGAAGCCTTTCAGAGGGTGGATGACTACTACCTCCCACATGAGAAAAACACCACCACTAACTTCAGAAGAGCCTGGGACATAGCAGAGAAACATGCATCCATTCCAACAGATGGTCTGCAGAAAGTGCATTCCGTCTCTATGTATTTGTACACAAATAACAAACCCCA
Source organism: Oncorhynchus mykiss (assembly GCF_013265735.2). Taxonomy (NCBI): domain Eukaryota; kingdom Metazoa; phylum Chordata; class Actinopteri; order Salmoniformes; family Salmonidae; genus Oncorhynchus; species Oncorhynchus mykiss. The sequence continues at coordinate 73,616,277 of NC_048574.1, forward strand.
ACCTCCTTCTGAATCCATCTACATAGACTTCAACAAAGCAGTTAGACAAGGCAGGTATGGGTATGGAACATCATTCCAGTACCATTCCCTGCACTTCTATCTGACTGACGCCATGCAGATTCTCAAACAAAGTCAAACAACATGTTGGACCACCTACCGTAGAACCAATGTAACTTTTGATCAGGAAGTTGTCAACAAAGAAATGCGCTTTGGTTATTTTGTCTCAAGTTCTTTACATAAGACTTTATACGATTTTGGAGACACATCTTGCTTTGAGATCAACACATGTTTTGGTGTTAACTTGACATATTACTCTGCCTATGCAAACGAGGGGGAAGTTTTGATTCCTCCCTATGAGGTATTCAAAGTGACCAACATCCAGACAAAGTCAGCAGTCAGTAACCTGTGGTGTAAAGTCGTGTACACTCTAAAGAGCACTGGGAAATGGAAGAGTGACCTGAATTGTAAAGCAATAGATACAGGCTACTGCTACATGAAGCTACTAACTATGTTCATTGTCACAATAGTGTTCATATATTTACAACACTAAAATAGTGATTTTGTCAGACAGTATAGGCAGCAGCTCTATAGAGATGAGATGACGACATGGAATGACATAATGAAGTCATAAAATAAAACCAATGTAACAGAAATATTTAATTAAAGTCATGTGAATAAATGTTGGTTAAAACGTATTAAGTGATAACAAGTAATGGTCAGTCACTACCATCATGGGACTTTTACTAAGAGTTTTATCATGTGTTACATCATTTAACCTACATAACGCATAGTGTATTGTTTAAAAAATAATACAACTATTTTTTATTGTCAAACTGAAACCAAACCAACCTCAAAAAGCACTAATCGCTCAGCACTACCTCCTATCGTGGAACCAAAGTGTATTTTGATCAGTACAAAATATCAGTTTCGGTACCTTCACTTTGAGCACTATAGGCAAGAAAATAGGCAGAGATTCATTTGGAGCGACGTCCTGCTTTGAGATCTCCACATGTTTTGGAGCTGACATATCACATTACTCTGTATTTACAGGAGAGAGAGAAGTCATAATTCCTCTCTATGAGGTATTCACAGTGACCAACATCCAGAAGAAGTCACCAGAGAATAAACTGTGGTGTGAAGTTGTCTACACACTAGTGGCCACTGTAGTTTGGAAGAATTGAACAGCTCATACAGGCAACATAATGCTCTTTAATTATGTTCTGTATAGTACTGATCATCCCATCACCAATGTACAACGGGAAGTCATCTGAAACAAAGATATCTTTCTCAGCTCTCAGGTGTAATGATCCTGTTAAATGGTTAATCCCGCATTACTTCCTCAGATTAATAATTTAAAAAAATTGTGAAATTAAAAATGTAATGTGATTTGTAATTTGATTATATTTTCAGCATGTGCCCTCCAGCTTTTGATAAATAAATAAAAACATTGAGCATGATTAAATCCCATGTCCTATGTATCCACTACCTGTACATCAATTATAAAGATATGAATTTCATCTCACTTCAAGAAAATGTGTCTGTTCTTAGGTCATAATTAGAATGAACTACAAATATATTTAGATTTAAGGAAAGATTCAATGATATGGACAAAGGTAACCTGAAGCTTCATTGACTGTGCAGTTGGGCATCAGATTGCTATAGCATATTGATGTGGTTAGCTGATTTATGTTCCATATCTATCCAGGAGTTGTGAGATCTGGCAGGCGACTTCAATGTAGTCAGCCTGGAACGTAGCCTACCTCATTAGCGGGGTTGGATGAGGGATGGGAAGGGACTTAGTTACCAAGAAGCTTTCAGCAGCAATAATGTTGACTAGCAGAGACAACAGAGGTCATTGGGTGGCAGTGAACTGTCATAACATCTACTGTCTATTCACAGGTTAACTGTCATAACTACCTACTGACTAAACGGGTTCTTTTGACAGCTGTTTGCACTGAACTCAGCCTGATGATGACTGTGTCACACCTTCAAGACAGCCTCAGCCTTGATAGCAGGGGGTTTCTGAAGGTGGGAAGACCACAAAAGTTACCTTGTTAGTGGGAAAGATATAAACAGAAGTCAGAAGTCACTCTGATGATTGACTGATTACTGGTATCGTTCCACATGTTATCAAATTAATAATATTTCATGAAATATTAAAATGGACAATAAGGATATTCTATTATATTCTATTGTGTGTACTTGTGTGTTTGTGCGCGCCTGGGGCTTTAGTGTTTGTGGTTTGAAGGGCACACTACTGTATGTGCACAAATAACTAACCCAAACCCATCTACCTACACTATATTTGAACAAAGATAACTAATCCAAACCCAGCTACCTAGACTGTGTTGGAACACAGATAGCTAACCGAACCCCATCTACCTAGACTGTGTTGGAACACACAACTAAACCCATCTATCTAGACTGTGTTGGAACACACAACTAAACCCATCTATCTAGACTGTATTAGAACACACAACTAAACCCATCTACCTTGACTGTATTTGAACACAAATAACTAACCCAAACCCATCTACCTTTACTATATTTTAACACAGATAACTAACCTAAATCCATCTACCTAGACTGTATTTGAAGGCAGATAACTAACCCAAACCCATCTACCTAGACTGTATTTGAAGGCAGATAACTAACCCAAACCCATCTACCTAGACTGTATTAGAACACATAACTAAACTCATCTACCTAGACTGTATTAGAACACAGTTTTCTGTCGTGTCTTTACTATCATTAAATTGAAGACAGTTTTATCAAAGATTCCCTGTAATTAGTATAACGCGATCAAAGTAATTAAGCGTGTAACTGTAATTAACTAGGAAATAGGGGACACCAAGGAAAGTATTCAGATTACAAAGTTATAATTTCCCAATATAACCTTTCAGATATTTTCATATCTGATCAATAGTCTTCTGATTTATGATTTATTTATTTTACCTCACGTTAGTCTCATTCCAAACATCGTATATTGTTGGTTATCTGCACGAATCCAGTCTTGACTATGAGTCATCCATACATAAATAGTCTTAAATCATTTATTTATTACTAACTAAGGAATTCACAGAATTGCATAATAAAACAGTAAATATGGTTACATGAAATGATAGAATGTGCCCGGTTGTCGTTCTTCGCGTTCCATGATGCCGAATTCCTAGCTGCAGACTAGTAATTAGTATCAAAGACTTGTTCTTATTCTGTCGGTATCGATAGTCTAAGCGCTTTAACCACGTGGTATGGTTAAAAGATTCAGCAATGGTCTACAACCTTTGTCCTCTTCCTGATGGAGAAAAACATGGTCTACTGATAATTTCTCAAAGTGGGGTTTTATCCAGAATGGCAGAAGAGGGCTGTCCCAGGATGTCTGACCCTAATTGGCCTAGGGGGAGTCCTCTGATTTAGTTCAAATCAAAAGGGAATTGTATTTTTCTTCATTAAACAGTCCACGATAATCTTACACCATTATTCAAACAGTATCATCCTCACTCATTCATCTTATACAACAACTAGATGTAAATCTCATATCTGAGACTATTATATAAACAGCGTTGTGGTAATGTGGCCATACCATCTCCCATGAGCTTCCCAAGTTGTTCCAAATGCACCAGTTCGTAGCTGGATTCTTCGCCGATCTTTTACACTTTCTCTGGAACATGAAATTTGTTCGTACCTCACGTTCTGTGAGGTGGAAGGATTTCCTTTGTCTCCATGAAAACCACTCTCTATAACTGTGTATCCATGAGGCAGGGTCTTCCTTAGGAATTTATGACCTCACTCTGCCCACAGCAGTCTGGTTGTAGAAGCAGAGAGCGGGGGATGGTGCTCGATGTACTCAAAGAGGGCAACATCATGACATAACTAACTCAAACACATCTACCTAGACTGTATTAGAACACATAACTAAACCCATCTACCTAGTCAAATGCTCCCTAAACCACTTATGCGAGCAGGCCTTTCTAATTGACCTGGCCCGGGTATCCTGGAAGGATATTGACCTCATGCTGTCAGTAGAGGATGCCTGGTTGTTCTTTATAAGTAATTTCCTCACCATCTAAAATAAGCATGCCCCTTTCAGTAAATTTAGAACTAAGAACAGATATAGCCCTTGCTTCACTCCAGACCTGACTGCCCTCGACTAGCACAAAAACATCCTGTGGCGTACGTACTGCACTAACATCGAATAGTCCGCGCGATACGCAACTTTTTAGGGAAGTCAGGAACCAATACACACGGTGAGTTAGGAAAGCAAAGGCTAACTAGCTTTTTCAAACAGAAATTTGGGTACTGTAGCTCTAACACCAAAAAGTTTTGTGACACTGTAAAGTCCATAGAGAATAAGTGCACCTCCTGCCCACTGCACTGAGGCTAGGAAACACTGTCACCATCGATAAATCCACGATAATCGAGAATTTCAATATGCATTTCTCCACGGCTGGCCATGCTTTTCTCCTGGCTACCCCAACCCCGGCCAACAGCTCTGCACCCCCCGCAGCTACTTGCCCAAGCCTCCTTCGCCCAAATCCTGATAGCTGATGTTCTGAAAGTGCTGCAAAGCTGCAAAGAGCTGCAAAACCTGGACCTGTACAAATCAGCTGAGCTAGACAATCTGGACCCTCTATTTTTGTTGCAACCTCTCTTTGGTCTCATGCGAGATTCCTAAAGATTGGAAGGCTGCCCCTGTCATCCCCCTCTTCAAAGGGGGTGACACTCAATACTAAAACTGTTAACAAATCTATATCCATCCTGCCCTTCTTCGAAAGTCTTCGAAAGCCAAGTTAACAAACAGATAACTGACCATTTCGAATCCCACCGTACCTTCTCAGCTGTGCAATCCAGTTTTTGAGCTGGTCATGGGTGCACCTCAAGGTACTAAACGATATCATAACCGCCATCAATAAAAGACAGTACTGTGCAGCCGTCTTCATCGACCTGGCCAAGGCTTTCGACTTTGTCAATTACCGTATTCTTATCGGCAGACTCAACAGCCTTGGTTTTTCAGATGACTGCCTCGCCTGGTTCACCAACTACATCTCAGATAGAGTTCAGTGTGTCAGAGCCGGTTGTCCGGACCTCTGGCAGTCTCTATGAGGGTACGACAGGGTTCAATTCTCAGGCGGACTCTTTTCTCTGTATAAATCAATGATGTCGCTCTTGCTGCGGGCGATTCATTCATCCACCTCTACTCAGACGACACCATTCTGTATACATCTGGCCCTTCTTTGGACACTGTGTTAACAAACCTCCAAATGAGCTTCAATGCCATACAACACTCCTTTTGTGGGCTCCAACTGCTCTTAAATGCTAGTAAAACTAAATGCATGCTCTTCAACCGATGTTGACGTTCCTACTCGCACAAACGTGTTGGAACATGATGTTAATGTTGGAAATAATGTTGGAAATGGAAATGCTACACCTATCAAGCAACACCCATATCGTATCAAAGCTTCCAAGAGGAAGATAATGAGGGATGAGGTGAAATATTTGTTGGAGAATGACCTGGCTACGCCAAATTCAAGCCCATGGAGTTCTCCTTGCATTCTGGTTTCTAAACCTGATGGTACATCCAGGTTATGTACGGATTATCGAAAGGTAAATTCTGTCACAATGCCAGATTCGTTCCCGTTACCCAGACTGGACGACTGTATCAACACTATTGGTGCTGCTAAGTATGTAACTAAGTTGGACCTCTTAAAATGTTACTGGCAGGTTCCGTTAACTTCACGTGCTTCTGAGATTTCTGCCTTTGTGACCCCAGACAACTACCCACAGTACTCAGTCATGGCTTTTGGGATGTGAAATGCACCAGACACTTTCCAACGACTAGTTAACTCCGTATTAGCTGGCATTCCTAATTGTAGTGCATACCTTGATGACCTAGTGATTTATTCGTCTGAGTGGTCAGATCATGTTGACTCTCTAAAGGTAGTATGTGAACAGTTGGCAGCTGCTTCTCTAACCCTGAACTTGGCAAAGTGCAAGTTTGGGAAGGCTACTGTTACCTATCTCGGTAAAGAGGTTGGCCATGGACAGGTGCGCCCTGTTGATGCCAAGGTCTTGGCTGTAACTGCATTCCCTGCACCTACCACCAGACGAGAGCTACGCCGCTTTTTAGGGATGGTTGGCTACTACCGTAGCTTCTGTAAAAATGTCTCTGCAGTAGTTGCTCCATTGACCAATTTGCTCAGTCCGGCTAGATCATTTGTGTGGTCCCCTGATTGTAAGAGAGCTTTTGAATCTGCGAAAGCACTCTTATGTAGTACCGCTGTACTTGCTTGTTGTTGATCTTGTGAGTATTCATTGTAGTACTGTGGTCGCAATCCCTAGGGTTGCTCTTTTAAGGGTGGGAGTGTTACGGATACAAGTATCCTGTGTGTGTGTGTTTCTTTTCTCTCCTTCTCCCCTCACAGGTGAAAATCATCACTCCCCAATCAGTCACCAATCATCAATCAGAAGACACACCTCCTCCTGTTTCCTACCCAATCACCGTTCCTTTCCCTTTGTTTAAAAAACCTGTCAGTTGTTTGCTGTGGAGCTCAATCTCTCTGTAAATGCCATGTCTGTAGATCTCTCTGTTTCACTCTCTTTTTGTATTGAGCTATCTTTTGTTTGAGCACCTCCATATCACTTTGTCCTCACCTGTGAGTATTGTTTTTGGTTATGGTGTTTGTTTGCTGGTGGGAAAAGGGGGAACTAAGACAAGTCGCCCATGGGCATACACTACCCGTAGGTAGACTTTGTTAAATACCCTAGTTAGAACTGGGCGGACCACCCACTGTATTTTTGGTTAGTTAGTTAGCTGTTGTTAAAGTAGGCTAGTCTAGCTTAGGGGTGTTTTTGAATACTTATTGTTTCTTTCCTTGGGTCCAGCTCAGCCCCTTTTCCTGCTCCCCCCATTACTGTGTGTTTTCCAACAAACCCTGAGTTTGACAGTAGATTTCAGTAGTCGTGGTTATTTCGTTCTCACTTTTACTTAGTCACTATTATAAATTGCATGAGTTATGTTACGGGTCTCATTACCATCCCCCCCCCTAGACTGTCGTGCCAAAAGGGATTCGTAACAATCTTCAACTGATCGCTGCCAACACACGCCAGCCCGACTAGCTTCACTACTCTGGATAGTTCTGACTTAGAATGTGGACAACTACAAATATCGAGGTGTCTGGCTAGACTGTGAACTCTTCTTCCAGACTCACATTAAGTGTTATGTTCTGTTAATTACTGATGTCCCCTTTAAGGCGGGAGCACCCTTGGTCATGCGCAGTGTTCTATGTTGTTCTGGTACTAACTTGTTTGAGCAAATGTGAAGCTCCAGTTCAATTGCTTGTATTCTGAGTCTTTCTTATTACATAAATAAGTACTAAGTGTTAAGACACTATATTAAGCATCTCCAATCCAAATGTAAATCTAGAATTGGCTTCCTAACAAAGCATCCTTCACTCATGCTGCCAAACATACCCTTGTAAAACTGACTATCCTACCGATCCTCGACTTCGGCGACGTAATTTACTAAACAGCCTCCAACAGTCTACTCAGCAAACTGGATGCAGTCTATCACAGTGCCATCCGTTTTGTCCGTTCTGTCTGCTCTAGTCTGCTGGCCCTCGCTACATATTCGTCGCCAGACCCACTGGCTCCAGATCATCAGTCTTTGCTAGTTAAAGCTCCGGTCTTATCTCAGCTCACTGGTCACCATAGCAACACTCACCCATAGCACGCAGGTATATCTTACTGGTCATCCCCAAAGCCACCTTCCTTACAGTTCTCTGCCGCCAATGATTGGAGTGAATTGCAAAAATCGCTGAAGTTGGAGACTTATATCTCCCTCACTAACTTTAAGCATCAGCTATCTGAGCAGCTTACCGATCACTGCAACTGTATGCAGCCCATCTGTAAATAGCCCATTCAACTACCTACAATTTGTTAGGTACGCTATCCTTACTAATCAAATAGCATATCAATACAGCAGTTGGTTGTATGTTAGCTGGCTACCGAACATTAGTTGGCTACTAATACGTCAAACTTGACAGTATATTAGCTATATGCTAACTAACTACCCAACATTTATTGACTTTATTATTCACGTCATGCTTAGCTACGTGGTATAGTCATTGTGTGTTCTCAATGGACATTGTTAGTGAAGTTGTAAGATGTCTAGCTAGTTATTTGTTAGCTATGCTAACAAGTTAGCAAGAAGTTGCCAAGAAACTGCATCAACTTCTAATAGACAAGCGTTAGTACACTCAACTCAATACCGTTAATTTACAGTATTCTAAAATGAAATTATAGTATGTAGTATGTAATCATTAAGTATGTAGTATACAGTATGTAAGTATGGGTATTCGAACACAGCACTGACTTCTTGAAATTAACTGTAACCTTCTACTTCCTTCTTTCAAGACGGAAATGAATAACATCGATAAAAAGAAGGCAATCACCTTTTCTGTTATTTTTCTACTAGTTTTGATGGTAATCTTTGCTTTGGTCTTAGGCATTCCCCATTCAAATGTGAGATTTTACATTTTAATTAAATAAAAAAAATAAAAAAATATTTTTTTTTTTTGGAATTGTTTGCTCCTACAGTAGATCAGTGTTCCCAAACTGTACTACGGGCTGTCATAAGTCTTATACATGGAAACCTTTCTAAAAAAATAACTGTTACAGGATGGAGAAACTCAGAATGGAGGGATTCAAGATGGAGGGATTCAAGATGGAGGGATTCAAGATGGAGGGATTCAAGATGGAGGGATTCAAGATGGAGGGATTCAAGATGGAGGGATTCAAGATGGAGGGATTCAAGATGGAGGGATGCAAGATGGAGGGATGCAAGGTATTCTACCTCTAGACATGGTTCGTTCTTCTGTTGATGACAAATATGATGGTAAAGAGGTTTAATGTTATGGGCGGTTGAAAACATGTACCTCTTCGATGAGTTAAACACTAATCCTCAATTCAATACATCCTGGAACATAGCAAAACCACACGCTATACCACATGGAGACAGTTTGAATACAGAGCATTCTATTGCTATCTATTTGTATACAAAAAACATACCAGGATCAAATTCCAAATCGATCTATCTGGACTACAACAAAGCAGTTTAAGAGGGCAATTCTGCATATATGACAACATCATTCAAGTACCATGCACTGTATTTCTACCTGACTGATACCATTCAGATTCTTAGAGAAAGACAAGAGACATGTAAGGAAACCTTTCACAGAACCAACAAGAAGTTTGATCAGAGTGTTCTCAACCACGAGATCCGTTTCGAGCTAACTTCTTACTCAGCCTTTCGTGAAGAGAGAGATAAGTTTTTATTCTGCCATGAGATTTTTGAAGTCACCAAAATCCAGAGAAAGTCACTAGTGAATAACCTGTTGTGTGAAGTCGTCTACACACTAAAGAGCAAGGGAACAGACACTGATCTGAATTGCAAATAGATTTTCAGTGGAGGAGAATCAAACATCATCAGAGCATCAGATACAGGCTACATTATTATGTTGATAACTACTGTATGTTACTGATCATTACCACCTCTGCCAATGAGAAGTAGCCTAATCAGACACAACAGCTGCCCCAGCGTCATAGTGTAGAGATCCTGACCTTGTTCCAGGTCAGCTACATTGCAGACGCATGCCTAATCTCACACCTAGATAGGCTTTTACCAAATCAACTAACCACATAATTTAGAAATCTGATGCCCTACAGTGATGTCGATGACCTGGCACACAACGCTTGATTGATGCAATGCAACATCTGAAATGAATTCCGCCTTCACTGCAAGCCCTGTTATGGCTTGATTTAACCTGCAATGATTGCAAATCCTTCAAATCACCTCATATTCTTGACTGTCATGCCTAATGGCTGTACAAAGAAATGACACGTTAGTACTGGCTTTAAAGCTTGCTTCACATTACATGGTTTACAAAATCCTACAGTTGTAATTCCTTTCACACTATGCAAGTCTTGACAGGATTGCATGTGTCCCATCATGTCTAATCTGTAATGAATTATATCAGACAAACTGACTCAATTGAACCTAAGGTCAGTTCGTAACGGGTTGTAAGAATAACAAGAGTGAGGAGAAAATAAAACTTGGAGGGCTCTCTGAGGCTGAGTGAGAGGGTTGGGTGAGAGAGCACTGAGAAGGGTTAGTCGTTTCCTGTGTTTTTGAGGTCACTGGCCGTACCCCTCTCAGAGTAGGAGTGCTGATCTAGGATCAGTTTGGCCTTTTAGATCATAATGAATAAGGTAATAGGGACAAGGGATCCTAGATCTGCCCCTGAGCTCCGTACTGCTCAATCAACCAATCACAACCAGCAGAGAGAGTGGGAGGAGTGGGAGGAGGACACAAAACATAGATGAATGATACAGCTACAGTAACAATCCTAAATACCATGCAGCCTTTTCATGGGGGGGGATATTCTGTCGGTGTCATTAAGTACATTGTTCATCTGACAAAACTGGTTTGAGAGACTCAGTCAAGCATAACCGACACAGGTTGATAACACTATAGTCTGGTATGTGATTCTACCATGAGACTAAACACACTGGCCATGTCCGACTCCCCATACTAACTAGTAGGCTGATGAAGATGAGGAAATACAATGTTTTACACTATGTGAAGAGTCATTCATTTCAGCCTTTTAATGATTTTATTGATTTTATTTCTCCTTTAACCAGGTAAGCTAGTTGAGAACAAGCTCTCATTTACAACTGCAACCTGGCCAAGATAAAGCAAAGCAGTACGACACAAACAACAACACAGAGTTACACATGGAATAAACAAACATACAGTCAATAATACAGTAGAAAAAGTCTATATACAGTGTTTGCAAATGAGGCAGGATAAGGGAGGGAAGGCAATAAATAGGCCATATTGGCAAAATAATTACAATATAGCAATTAAGATTCTTAATGCTATTGAGGAAGATAATTGTCACTTCAGACCCAGATTATAATTAGCTGATAATAAGATAAGTGGATAGACTGTAGAAGACACATTGTCATTAGCATGCTGTACTAGGCTCACCCATACTATTTGTTGCTTATTGCATACATTTTATCTAGACTACATTGTAAATAGCGTAGTAATAACCAGACAGATAACCATGTAGCGTAATATTAATGTAAGAGATCCGGCCGGCTCACCAGGCTCCATTCTAAATAGTGTGTAGTATGATCAGTACACAGTAGTTATAGTCAGTAGTAGTCAAGACAGATTTCAGACACGGTCTAGGTGGTTTGTCTAAGAGATCCGGCCGGCTCACCAGGCTCCATTCTAAATAGTGTGTAGATCAGAACACAGTAGTTTTAGTCAGTTGTAGTCAAGACAGATGTCAGACATGGTCTAAGTGGTTTGTCTAAGAGGCAGGTTGACAATAAACATCAAATAGTACAACAATCAAGGATATATTTTAGTCATTGACCTTTTATTAATTGATCTGATAAAGGGGTTTTCATATTCATATGACTGTCTCACACCTGCAAATGGGCCACACACTTATTTAGAAGTTGGATTCTGGGGGAACAAATGTTTTAAATAGATGGTTGACAGATCCTTCAGTTTAGGTAGGCTGCAGTGACATGGAGCATTGTTCACAGTTACCAGAAGAGGGAAGCATTTCACTTAACCAGCTAAAGGCCTGATTGACAGAGAAAGCTGACTAGGGTTATTCAAATCCAGTCTCACACAGTGGGGATCAGTATGCCGATAAAGGTGTTCCATAGGGATCAGTTCAGTGATTTGCCTAAATTCAACACATCTGTTCTTCCAGGTCGGTTAAATTAAAAACATGCCTGCGCCCCTCCAGGACCACGGTTGCCTACAAGGTGCAGTACTTCCCAACCCTCTCCTCTGGGTTCACCAGACAGGCACACCTGCATCAATTAGTCAAGGGTTTGATGGTTAGTAGAATGAATCAGGTGTTTAGGACCACTGAAAACCAAACACACACTAATGTACCCAGAGGCCTTTAGTTAAAAGACACAGCTCATTCTGCACAACAGCCAGAAGAGGGCAGTGTTTCACTCCACAAGCTAAAGGAATGATTGGCAGACTAAGCTCTGACTAGACAAACCTCTTTCTGCAGCACTCCAGGACCAGGGTTTTCTACTACACTGTAGGTGCAGTACTTCCCAACCCTCTCCGCTGGGTTCACCAGACAGGCACACCTGCATTAATTTGATGCACTACAGGGTTTGATGGTTAATAGACTGAATCAGGTGTGCCAGTTAAGTGCTAAAACCAAAATGTGAAATGTCTGATGGTCCCTGAGGAGAGGGTTGGGAAACCCTGGACTAGGGGCCTCAATCTTCACTTTAGTGCTGCTTTCCATTATTCTGGGTGATTGATTGATTCAAGTTTTATATTGGCTATTAGTATTCTAGACCTGAATCAGTCCCTGATTAGAGGAGAAGGATGATGATAAGGTTTAAGGGTCTTTCTGTACTGTTACTATAGGAAACCTTTTCTCAGTATCAGCAGTGGTGTTGCTGGTGCTGGTCATGTCCACAAATAGATCTGTATGAAAGAAGTGTGAACAAACCATTCTCAGAAGCCATGTGGTGTTTCCTGCCTGTGTGGGTGTGTGTGTATATGTATTAAAATGTGACCTCTATTGATCTGTGTGAACACACATCCCTCTACAGATATGTCTGCTGGATTAGATGCTACAGTATCTATATAGTGGCTGGACTCCAGCAGCTATGTTCCCAAACAGTAAGGCCACCTCCAATTAGTCTCAATCTGTTCCCTTACTTTACTTAACTCATTTCCTTGTCTCCTTTGCTTTGTTAAAATCAAAGATCTGAAAGACCTCACCATATGAATGCAATGTGATGGAACTCTATTCATCTTCCAGGTCTCTCACATCTCAGTCTTAACAAAGGAATGGAACCCTGTCAACCTACCAGGCCTCTCACATCTCAGTCATAACAAAGGACTGGAACCCTGTCAACCTACCAGGTCTCTCACAGCTCAGTCATAACAAAGGAATGGAACCCTGTCAACCTACCAGGTCTCTCACATCTCAGTCATAACAAAGGAATGGAACCCTGTCAACCTACCAGGCCTCTCACATCTCAGTCATAACAAAGGAATGGAATCCTGTCAACCTACCAGGTCTCTCACATCTCAGTCATAACAAAGGAACGGAAACAACCATAACCAGCACTATTAGAATATTGGGAAACTGTCTAAATCATACCCTGGACACTGGCATGAGAGACCACTGAAAACCAAACACACACTGATGTACCCAGAGGCCTTTAGTTATTTGACACGTTTCATTCTGCACGGCAGCCAGAAGAGGGCAGTATTGAACTCCACAAGCTGTAGGTGCAGTACTTTCCAACCCTCTCCACTGGGTTCACCAGACAGGCACACCTGCATCAATTAGTCAAGGGTTTGAGGGTTAGTAGACTGAATCAGGTGTGTCAGATTAGAGATAAAACAAACATGTTGGGAAACCCTGGACTGGGGGCCTCAAGGTTCACTGTAGCACTGCTTCCCTTTATTCTGGGTGATTGATTTATTAAAGTGGTATATTGGCTATTAGTATCCCAGACATAAATCAGTCCCTGATTAGAGGAGAAGGATGATGATGATGAGGTTGAAGGGTCTTTCTGTACTGTTACCATGGGAACCTTTTCTCAGTATCAGCAGTGTTGTTGCTGGTGTTGGTCATGTTCACACATAGATCAGCATTAAATACGTGTGAACAAACCATTCTCAAAAAGTCATTTGGTGTTGTGGGTGTGTGTGTGTGTGTGTGCGTGTGTGTGTTCACTGTGCTATGGTGTTTGAGGGGTACTTGTATCTGTATTTGCCTGTTGTCAGCAAGAGAGGAGGGACTGTGAACATAACCACAAGAGCTCTGTTATAACAAGGCCCCCTGAAAGTTGAACATTTGAATGCTGATTCTGTATCTTAAAAGACAATTCCTCTCCATTACAAGTTGACGTTGGACCAATACATTTTGACATCATGGCAAGACACAAGATCCTAACCTTTACTGTGATGTTATTCGTCCTGGCTTGGATTTTGGGTGTGGACTCCAAGATGGTAAGCTGCTACACTATTTTGAGAGAGAGAGAGTCAAAGAGGAAAATAACAGGCAACATTTTATTATGGACAAAGTTAAGTGTCACGTGACTCGTCTGAAGGTAACAGATATCGGTTTTAAACCGAAGTATGAAGGTAGTTTTGTGCCTACCCCAAAAAAGGCATTATATACAGTATGTGTAAAGAAATATATATATACATTTCCTGAGTTTTCTTATATCTCCTAGCTTTAGGACAGACACTTCAAAACCTTGTTTTTTCTGATTCATTTTTTGACTGTCCTTTCTGCATTTGATGAATGTCTTATCCAATGAATTTCTATAGGGTTAGAAGGAAAGGCCAAAAACATTAAATTTTTCATCAAATTATTATTACTAATTATTATATATTTTTTGATTCCTAAAGGGATCCAAAATTCAAAATCAAATAGATATATGATCCATAGTATGACCATCTTAAAACAATTCCATGTCAACTCAGAACCTCCCACCCACCCCAACATCTTAAACTCAAAATAAATAACTAACAGACTTACAGCTGTCTCTCATCATAATAATATTATCTGCATTTTCTTGTTTCACACCTGTTTCTCTATTTCTCTTCCATTCACTAAAGGTCAGTCTCCCTCTGCATGATCCAAAATCCAACTTCCCCTTAGACATGGCTCCAGACTCTGTTGATGACTCCTACAAGGGCTGTGAGGAGAAGATGCTCAGGAAGGTGCATGACTATTACCTGCCAAAAGAGAGAGGAGAGAACAAAGATTTCAACCAGGCTTGGACCGCTGCTGAGGACCATTACACAAAAAAAGGAAAACTGTCTAAAAACTATTCCCTGGCAATCCAGGTGTATGTGAATGCAACATCCAACGTTTACAAGTCATTCAACGCTGCCACTCGTACCCAAAAGGAGAGCTACAAAACTACGTTCAAGTACCACTCCCTGCACTTCTTTTTGGCCAATGCCTTACGAATGCTGAACAAGAACAAGAACAACAAGAATAAGACTTTCCAAACCTTCCGTGGATCTAAAGACTCTTTCGAGGGTGTCCAATATGATGAAATGCGATTCGGACAGTTCACGTCGAGCTCTTTAGACAAGAAAATCACTAAACACTTTGGAAATCGCTCCTGTTTTGAGATCACCACCTACCTTGGTGCCCCACTGGGGGAGTACGCATCTCAGATGGCTCATGAGAAGGAGGTGCTGATTCCTCCCTACGAGGTGTTCAGAATTAAAGAGGTGCTGAAGAGAACAGACAAGAAAGACCTCTGGTGTGATGTCGTTTACAAACTGGAGAGTACTAAGAAAGAAAAAAGTGACCTGAATTGCAGTTTGTTTAAGCAACTCCATGGAGAATAAAATTAAACCAACAACACAGCTTTTCTGCATGCTGTCAAATTATGACATTTTGTGTTCTATTGTAGATAACCCTTAGTTTCCCCATCCATTGTTGCTCCCTCCCACAAATGCAGGAAATATGATTGTCAGATCTGTCCTGATATAAATGTTGGCCACATTGTTTGCTTAGATTGTTAAGATATCTTCTGCCAGTGAATTGGCGTGTGTGCATTGCAGCTTTTGTTAAAACCAATAAAGAAAAGCATTCAGCAATATTACATTTCCTGTCCTATTTATCTACTTCCTGTACATCTGTTATAGAGATCAATTTCAGCTCACTTGAAGAAAATTTGTTCTCAGTTTGATAATTAGAAGTGGCTACAAAGGTATTTAGATTTCGACGAAGATAAATAAATAGTTGTAGAAATAAATTACACTTATCAACGGCTTCAAAATAAACTTTATGCATGGAGGGATGGAGAGCGGTAGCAGGGTTAGTAGTTTCCTGTGTCTGTGAGGTCAGAGCCCTGTACTGCACAATCTATCAACCACAAGAAGGACAGAACGGTCTCATTCCAGGCCAACTATATTGCAGTTGAGTTGCACGCAGCAACCAATGGGCAAAAGATTCCTATACCACACGATATGGTTAACGGATGTGTTAAACACCTGAGCTCAGCACTGCTCAATCTATCAACCTCAATGAGGAGAGAGCGGTCTCGTTCCAGGCCGACTATATTGCAGTCAGGCTGCACACAGCAACCAATGGGCATTCGTTTGCTATATCAAATGATGTGGTTCGCTGATATGTTAAACACCTATCCAGGTGTTGTGAGTTCTGGAAGGCGACTTCCATGTAGTCAGCCTGGAACATGGTCAACGTCATGAGTGGGGTTGGAAGAGAGATGGGAAGGGACTCAGTTATCAAGAAGCTTTCAGCAGCCATCATGTTGACTACCAGAGACAACAGAGGCCATAGGGTTTGCAGTGAACTGTCATAACTACGTACTGACTAAACTGGTGCTTTGACACTACTATAAAACACAATATATTTAAGAGATGGGAATGATAATGAATATCTTGTAAGGTAATGATAACACCTGCACAGTTACTGAATGACATTTATCGTGGTCAGGTTGTTTGTGTTGTGGTTGTGGTTTGCATTAAACTCAGTCTAATGATGACTATGTCACACCTTTGAGAAGGCCTCAAACTTTAGTGTTGGTTCTTGCCACCTCCTATGTTATTGTCACACCCTGATCTGTTGCACCTGTCTTTGTGATGATTGTCTCCAACCCCCTCCAGGTGTCACCCATGTACCCCATTATCCCCTGTGTATTTATACCTGTGATCTCTGTTTGTCCATTGCCAGTTGGTTTTGTTCATCATACCTACCAGCGGTTTTCACCTTGCCTATAGGTCCTGTATTTCTATTTTTCCCGGTTTTGACCTTTATGTCTGACCTGACCCTGAGCCTGTCTGCCGTCCTGTACCCTTGCCCCACTACTCTGGATTTACCAACCTCTGCCTGACCCTGAGCGTGTCTGCCGTCCTGTACCTTTGCCTGCCAGTGTTCGATTTAATACACTTTTGTTACTTCAACACTGTCTGTACCTGGGTCATAACTCCAAACGTGATAGTTATTGTTTGGTGTGAAAATGGCATACAATTGTCAAGACAGCACAAACAGATCTGGGACTGAGGCTTGGAAAGAGCTAAACAGCAGTGAGAAGTTATGAGTGAAGTCACCCTGGTGACTGACTGGTATCATTCCATATTTAGCTAATGTGATATATTTTAATAAACAATGAAGATGTTCTATTTTATTATATTCTGTTTGATTCAAAATGCTAAAATGAAACTGTGGTGTGAAGTCGTCTACACAGTAGTGAGCACTGCAGTTCAGAGTGACGTTAAGAGAGAAAATGTCTGCTCCAAGCTGTTGCGCATGCAAAACGCTGCTGGCACCCAGTCATACAATGACGCGATGTGATCTTTCTCGCTAATTTTTCAAAATAAAAGCCTGAAACTATGTCTAAAGACTATTCACACCATGGGGAAGCCATAGGAAAAGGAATCTGGTTGATATCCCTTTAAATGGAGCGAAGGCAGGCAATGGAACAGAGAGCTTTCAGGAAAAACAGCACTTCAGGGTTGGATTTTCCTCAGGTTTTCGCCCGCAATATCAGTTCTATTATACACACAGACAATATTTTGACAGTTATGGAAACTTTAGAGTGTTTTCTATCCTCATCTGACAATTATATGCATATTCTAGATTCTGGGCATGAGAAATAGGCAGTTTAATTTAGGTGTGTTTTTCAACCAAACATCAAAGTACTGCCCCCTACAAACAGGTTAAATTACTATACAATATTCTTGCAACTAATAGAATGTTATATATATATATATATATATATATATATATATGGGGGATACAATCTTCTCAGATATGCAGATTTTGCTATGAGGAGACAGAGTCATTAGATCATTTATTATGGTACTGTTCATATGTAGCTCGTTTTTGGTCACAGGTCCAGGAATGGCTGAAGAATTGCAACATTTGCCTAGAACTAACGCTGCAGATAGCAATACTGGGTGATTTGAAAAGCCATAGTCAATTAATCAATAATATAATAATTATTTTAGCAAAAATGTTTAACTTAATTTACAATCTGTAGAAGCTATTTGAATAGAAATATTCAGTACTTTTGTGAAACATCACAGCACAGTTGAAAAATATATGGCACATAGAAATCCAAAATGGATGGTGTTAAGAGATAGATGGGAGGGGTTGAATGGAGCTGAAGGGTGGGACTAATAACAAGATAAGGTCGCAGTTGTAAATCATAACTTGTTCTCAACTGGCCAACCTGGTTGAATAAAGGTGAAATAACAAAAGAAAAGAACCAATGTAAAACATACGGGTCTGTAAAATGTATATAGGTTCAGAGATTTTAGCACAGTTACAAATATAAATCAAACTGGATGGACATCATAAATAGAGAAAGGACAAAAAAATATATATAACTATTGTAAAATAGACTGTGTCTTTAAAATGTGTATAATATTGTGGCGAAATTATCCACGGAGCCGTCACTGTGCGCTGCCACTTTAAGAGCGCATGAGCAGTAAGGAAGGAGGAAATAAAGTAGTTTATAAAGTATTAAACTCAATCATCGTTGTGATCGCTCTACGTCGTGGTTATTTTTGTTTGGGGCCGCGCCGGTTGTGGATCGCATGGATTAGTAGCAACATTGTTGTGAAGCTTTAACCTACAAACCAACAAACCATCGGACAGTCAGACAGTACACCGTCATGCCTGAACACCACAGCTAAGATCTCTCTTGTTTCCTTTCTTTCATTCTCTTCCCTCTATCGTTCCAGTGCTTTACCCTGCAACAGAATCTCTATTTTCCTAATGCACTTCCCATTGAAGATCATTGGAGCTGGACTATTATTGCGCTGCCAGAAGTATTTGGGTGGACATTTTAGTTAAAAGGGGGGTTGCTTGCAAGTTGTGTATTGTTATTTGAACTGTATTGAGGTGGGGTGTACTAAGGACATGTGGCCGAGAAGATTGTGGACATTTTTTAAGGCCTTTGTGTCTATGAACACCCCCCACATTCATACCCTCTGCACTCCTCCACTGGAAGATAATACAGATTATTGAAAATCCTATGACTGGGTTCTTTCTGGTATGAAGTTGCTGTTCAATTGCTCTGCCATTATTATTATTATTGTATGAGGTATTCTTGGTGGGGTTACCCCTGTGATGTGGGTTTTATAGGGTGTGTATTCTCTTTTCTCTCCACTGGCTATCTGGTAAACAGGCTACACTCTAGGCAGTCTCTTCTGCTGATGTGTGTGGGTCTGGTAGTGGTACTCTCTCTATTCTACTCTTTTCCTATGGTTAATACCTGCCTGGCGCCCGAACAAAGTCCTTCTTTACCCCTCTCTAATAAATAACGCTACAATATGTAGAAGCCTAAGTGTTATTGTTTGTTTACTCCAATTGGGGGAAGGGTGGTAGGGTTTGCGGGGAATAGAGGTATATTAAAAATATATCTATATCTATATACTGTTACATTGGTGCCGTGACCTGGATCACTGGTTGCTGCAGAAAAGGAGGAGGTCAAAAGGGGGGTGAGTGTAACGGATGTGAAACAGTTAGCTGTGGTGCGCATTAAATAGCGTTTCAATCGGAGACCTTGAAGTAGTGGTTCCCCTTACTCTGCAAGGGCCGTGGCTTTTGTGGAGCGATGGGTAACGATGCTTTGTGGGTGACTGTTGTTGATGTGTGCAGAGGGTCCCTGGTTCGCGCCCAGGTATGGGCGAGGGGACGGTCTAAAGTTATACTGTTACATATGGGTATGAATACTTTCTGACGGCACTGAAGACCTTTTAAACAAATGTTTCAAGTGAGAATAAAGCAGGTCTGATTCTGAAAAAGAAATACATTTTTGCAAAAAAAGTTATGTAGTTCCAGTAGTTAGCTACATGACAAACAAGTAATTAACGACTGAAAACACTACAAAGCTTTGAATTTTGTTAGACTACCACCAACCCAATGGGCACAGATGTTAGTTCAATCTCTAGTTGACAACTCAACCAAATGTAAATCAAAACTAACAGTGAATTCAATGTGAAATCAACAACAAATGTCATTGGATTTAGGTTAAAAGCTGGGTGATAAAAATATGAAACGCCCTTACGTTGATTACTTTTTGTAAATCCAATCAGTTATCCAGGGTGATTCAACGTCATCACATATTTTTTTGTTTTGAAATCACGTGGAAACAAAGTTGATTCAACCAGTTTTTGCCCAGTGGGGAACAATTGCTAAATTTTGTTCAGAACGGAAACAGCACCTATAAATATGTTTAACCATTTACTAAATAATGAATAATTCAAGTCTTGGTGATAATAATAAATAGTTAATCACTGTCTGTTGCCCACAACAAATGACAGGATGTTTCAAGGCTATCCACTAATAAGAAGGAGACTTGAATTGTGTCTTTAATGGCACCCTATTCTATATATAGTGCACTACATGGGGAAACAGGGTGTAATTTGTGACACACTCTTGTAGACCAGACAGTTTGGTGTAACATCCTCTTCATCCCTTGTTCATTCCGTTCCGTGATATTTATTATTTTATTCAGTGTTATTGTCCTAGAAATATAAGTGATTTGTCAACCCAAACACAAGTCATATTTGAATAAATGAATTAAGCTGATGCTGTGTTTGTTTGTTTATTAATTTGGGTTGAGTCATTGTGTGTTTAATTATACTTTTACATACTGTTCTCTAAATCTTAACAGAACTATAATTGGTTTCCCTTTTTGTTCTCTCTCTCTGATATTACCTTAATTTTCTTCTTCCTCTGCTATGGCTCATTCTGAATCCTAGATTCAATCCATAGAGCAGAAGATCTGCGCTATAGTGCTATTGAAATGTAAAGTTAATTTTCAATGAAGCTGACATATGTAGAGTTTACTGTGAATGCAGTCTTCACAAATGCAGGAACATTGCCTTTGTGTTGCGTTATAGCGCAGATCTTCTGCACTATGGACTGAATCTAGTACGTGTGAGAGAGTGGAGGAAGTTGTGTGCACTGTAGGCTGCTGTGTTTTACTGAATGTTGTCATGGTGATGTTAAACCACTTTCTCACAAATCCAGTTGAGTTTCCTGTCACATGACAAGTCATTCCTTTAGAGGACTCTGATCTTCCCTTATCTCAACACAGTCCTCCTCACCATTTTTCTGCTTGGCCCCCACAATTAGCAGGCTGTGGTTTATTTATACCAGTACCTACAGGGTTAAAAATCATCAAATATCATGGTTAATACTAGTACCTACAGGGTTAATTAAAAACAGTCAGATATCATGGTTAATACCAGTACCTACAGAGTTAAAACCAGTCAGATATCATGACTAATACCAGGACCTACAGGGTTAATAACAGTCAGATATCATGGTTAATACCAGAACCTACATGGTTAACAACAGTCAGATATCATGGTTTACCTGTTACTTTATAGCCCTAATCTAAAATGTATTAAATACAAAATTGTCCTTATCAATCTACACAAAAAAAAACATAATGACTAATCGAAAACAGGTTCTGAGAAATATTTGTAAATGTATTGAAAATAAAAAAACAAATACTTTATTTACATAGCTATTCAGACCCTTTGCTATGAGACCCGGAATTTAGCTCCGCTGCATCCTGTTTCTATTGATCATCCTTGAGATGTTTTTTTAAACTTGATTGGAGTCTACCTGTGGTAAACTCAATTGATTTGGAAAGGCAAACACCTGTCTATATAAGGTGTCATAGTTGACAGTGCATGTCAGAGCAAAAACCAAGCCATGAGGTCAAAGGAACTGTCCGTAGAGCTCTGAGACAGGATTGTGTCGAGGCACAGATCTGGGGAAGGGTACCAACAACTTCTGCATTATTGAAGGTCCCCAAGAGCACTGTGGCCTCCATCATTCTTAAAGAAACTTCCTAGAGATGGCCACCCGGCCAAACTGAGCAATAGGTGAAGGGCCTTGGTCAGGGAGGTGACCAAGAAACCAATGGTCACTCTGACAGAGCTCCAGAGTTCCTCTGTGTAGATGGGAGAACCTTCCAGAAGGACAACCATATCTGCAGCACTCCACCAATTAGGGCTTTATGGTAGAGTGGCCAGACGGAAGCCACTCCTCAGTAAAAAGGCACATGACAGGCCGATTGGAGTTTGCCAAAATGCACCTAAACGACTCTCAGGCAATGAGAAACAAGATTCTCTGGTCTGATGAAAACAAGATTGAACTCTGTGGCCTGATTTCCAAGCGTCATGTCTGGAGGAAACCTGGCACCATCCCCATGGTGAAGCATGGTGTTGGCAGCATCATGCTGTGGGGATGTTTTTCAGTGGCAGGGACTGGAAGACTAGTCAGAATCGAGGCAAAGATGAATGGAGCAAAGTACAGAGGTCCTTGATGAAAACCTCAGACTGGGGAGAAGGTTCAACTCTCAACAGGACAACAACCCTAAACGCACAGCCATGGCAATGCAGGAGTGGCTTCGGGACAAGTCTCTGAATGTACTTGAGTGGCCCTGCCAGAGCCCAGACTTGAACCCGATTGAACATCTCCTAATAGAACTAAAAAAGCTGTGCAGCGACGCTCCCCATTCAACCTGACAGAGCTTGAGAGGATCTGCAGAGAAGAATGGGAGAAACTCCCCATCCAACCTGACAGAGCTTGAGAGGATCTGCAGAGAAGAATGGGAGAAACTCCCCATCCAACCTGACAGAGCTTGAGAGGATCTGCAGAGAAGAATGGGAGAAACTCCCCATCCAACCTGACAGAGCTTGAGAGGATCTGTCATGTACTGTCATGTTGTCTTGTCTCTGTCCTTTCCCTTCACCCTGTCTCCCTCTGCTGGTCGTTGTTAGGTTACCTTTTCTCCCCCGCTTTCTCCCAGCTGTTCCTTGTCTCCTCTAACTACCCATTCACCCCGTTTCCCACCTGTTCCCTTTTTCCCTCTGATTAGGTCCCTATATCTCTCTCTGTTTCTGCTCCTGTCCTTGTCGGATTCTTGTTTGTTTGTGTCATTCATGCCTGAACCAGACTGTCGTCATGTTTGCTGTAACCTTGTCCTGTCCTGTCGGAATCTGCCGGTCTATCTGAGCCTACCTATGTTTGGTTATTAAAGAAGCTCTGTTTAAGTTAGTTCGCTTTTGGGTCCTCATTCACTCACCGTAACAGAAGAATCCGACCAAGAATGGACCCAGCGACTTCGGATCCTCTCCACTCAGCCGTCGAGATCCAGGGAGCGATGCTAGGCAGACACAAGCAGGAATTGTCTGCTGCTCGACATGCCGTTGAGACCCTGGCCACCCAAGTCTCCAACCTCACAGAACAGGTTCACCATCTCCGCCTCGATCCACCGGCCACTTCCAGGGCTTTCGAATCTCCGGAGCCCAGAATCAATAACCCGCCGTGTTACTCTGGGGAGCCCACTGAATGCCGCTCGTTCCTCACCCAGTGTGATATTGTGTTTTCTCTCCAGCCCAACACTTACTCCAGGAGCACTGCTCGTGTCGCCTACGTCATATCTCTCCTTATTGGACGGGCTCGTGAGTGGGGCACGGCAATCTGGGAGGCAAGGGCTGAGTGTACTAACCAGTATCAAGACTTTAAGGAGGAGATGATACGGGTTTTTGATCGATCTGTTTTTGGGGAGGAGGCTTCCAGGGCCCTGTCTTCCCTATGTCAAGGCAATCGATCCATAACAGACTACTCTATTGAGTTTCGCACTCTTGCTGTCTCCAGTGGCTGGAACGAGCCGGCCTTGCTCGCTCGTCTTCTGGAGGGTTTCCGCGCAGAGGTAAAGGATGAGATTCTCTCCCGGGAGGTTCCTTCCAGCGTGGATTCCTTGATTGAACTCGCTATTCGCATTGAGCGACGGGTTGATCTTCGTCACCGAGCTCGTGGAAAGGAGCTCGCGCTCTCCGTCGCCTCCCTCTCCGCATCACTACCATCTTCCTCTGCCGGCTCGGGTGCTGAGCCCATGCAGCTGGGAGGTATCCGCATCTCGACTGAGGAGAGGGAACGGAGAATCACCAACCGCCTCTGTCTCTATTGCGGTTCCGCTGGTCATTTTGTCACTTCATGTCCAGTAAAAGGCCAGAGCTCGTCAGTAAGCGGAGGGCTACTGGTGAGCGCTACTACTCCTGTCTCTCCTTCAAGATCCTGCACTACCTTGTCGGTCCATCTACGCTGGACCGGTTCGTCAGCTTCCTGCAGTGCCTTAATAGACTCTGGGGCGGAGGGCTGTTTTATGGACGAGACCTGGGCTCGGGAACATGACATTCCTCTCAGACAGTTAAAGGAGCCCACGGCCTTGTTCGCCCTGGATGGTAGTCCTCTCCCCAGGATTCAGCGTGAGACGCTACCTTTAACCCTCACTGTTTCTGGTAATCATAGTGAAACCATTTCTTTTTTAATTTTTCGTTCACCTTTTACACCTGTTGTTTTGGGCCATCCCTGGCTAGTTTGTCATAATCCTTCCATTAATTGGTCTAGTAATTCTATCCTCTCCTGGAACGTCTCTTGTCATGTGAAATGTTTAATGTCTGCTATCCCTCCTGTTTCCTCTGTCTCTTCTTCACAGGAGGAGCCTGGTGATTTGACAGGGGTGCCGGAGGAATATCACGATCTGCGCACGGTGTTCAGTCGGTCCAGGGCCACCTCTCTTCCTCCACACCGGTCGTATGATTGTAGTATTGATCTCCTTCCGGGAACCACCCCCCCCCGGGGTAGACTATACTCTCTGTCGGCTCCCGAACGTAAGGCTCTCGAAGATTATTTGTCTGTAGCTCTTGACGCCGGTACCATAGTCCCCTCCTCCTCTCCCGCCGGAGCGGGGTTTTTTTTTGTCAAGAAGAAGGACGGGTCTCTGCGCCCCTGCATAGATTATCGAGGGCTGAATGACATAACAGTGAAGAATCGTTATCCGCTTCCTCTTATGTCTTCAGCCTTCGAGATCCTGCAGGGAGCCAGGTTTTTCACTAAGTTGGACCTTCGTAACGCTTACCATCTCGTGCGCATCAGGGAGGGGGACGAGTGGAAGACGGCGTTTAACACTCCGTTAGGGCACTTTGAATACCGGGTTCTTCCTTTCGGCCTCGCTAACGCTCCAGCTGTCTTTCAGGCATTAGTCAATGATGTCCTGAGAGACATGCTGAACATCTTTGTTTTCGTTTACCTTGACGATATCCTGATTTTTTCACCGTCACTCCAGATTCATGTTCAGCACGTTCGACGTGTCCTCCAGCGCCTTTTAGAGAATTGTCTTTTTGTGAAGGCTGAGAAGTGCACTTTTCATGCCTCCTCCGTCACATTTCTCGGTTCTGTTATTTCCGCTGAAGGCATTAAGATGGATCCCGCTAAGGTCCAAGCTGTCATTGATTGGCCCGTCCCTAAGTCACGCGTCGAGCTGCAGCGCTTTCTCGGCTTCGCGAACTTCTATCGTCGTTTCATCCGTAATTTCGGTCAGGTGGCAGCTCCTCTCACAGCCCTTACTTCTGTCAAGACGTGCTTTAAGTGGTCCGTTTCCGCCCAGGGAGCTTTTGATCTCCTCAAGAATCGTTTTACATCCGCTCCTATCCTTGTTACACCTGACGTCTCTAGACAGTTCGTTGTCGAGGTTGACGCGTCAGAGGTGGGAGTGGGAGCCATCCTTTCTCAGCGCTCCCTCTCTGACGACAAGGTCCACCCATGCGCGTATTTTTCTCATCGCCTGTCGCCGTCGGAACGTAACTATGATGTGGGTAACCGCGAACTGCTCGCCATCCGGTTAGCCCTAGGCGAATGGCGACAGTGGTTGGAGGGGGCGACCGTTCCTTTTGTCGTTTGGACTGACCATAGGAACCTTGAGTACATCCGTTCTGCCAAATGACTTAATGCGCGTCAGGCGCGTTGGGCGCTGTTTTTCGCTCGTTTCGAGTTCGTGATTTCTTATCGTCCGGGCTCTAAGAACACCAAGCCTGATGCTTTGTCTCGTCTCTTCAGTTCTTCAGTAGCCTCCACTGACCCCGAGGGGATTCTCCCTGAGGGGCGTGTTGTCGGGTTGACTGTCTGGGGAATTGAGAGGCAGGTAAAGCAAGCACTCACTCAAACTCCGTCGCCGCGCGCTTGTCCTAGGAACCTTCTTTTCGTTCCCGTTCCTACTCGTCTGGCCGTTCTTCAGTGGGCTCACTCTGCCAAGTTAGCCGGCCACCCTGGCGTTCGGGGTACGCTTGCTTCCATTCGCCAGCGTTTCTGGTGGCCCACCCGGGAGCATGACACGCGTCGTTTCGTGGCTGCTTGTTCGGTCTGCGCGCAGACTAAGTCCGGTAACTCTCCTCCTGCCGGCCGTCTCAGGCCGCTTCCTATTCCCTCTCGACCGTGGTCTCACATCGCCTTAGATTTTGTCACCGGACTGCCTTCGTCAGCGGGGAAGACTGTTATTCTTACGGTTGTCGATAGGTTCTCTAAGGCGGCTCATTTCATTCCCCTTGCTAAGCTTCCTTCTGCTAAAGAGACGGCACAAATCATCATCGAGAATGTTTTCAGAATTCATGGCCTTCCGTCAGACGTCGTTTCGGACAGAGGTCCGCAATTCACGTCTCAATTTTGGAGGGAGTTTTGCCGTTTGATTGGGGCTTCCGTCAGTCTCTCTTCCGGCTTTCACCCCCAGTCTAACGGTCAAGCAGAACGGGCCAATCAGACTATTGGTCGCATCTTACGCAGTCTTTCTTTTCGCAACCCTGCGTCTTGGTCAGAACAGCTCCCCTGGGCAGAATACGCCCACAACTCGCTTCCTTCGTCTGCGACCGGGCTATCTCCTTTTCAGAGTAGCCTCGGGTACCAGCCTCCGTTGTTCTCATCTCAGTTCGCCGAGTCCAGCGTCCCCTCCGCTCAGGCTTTTGTCCAACGTTGCGAGCGCACCTGGAAGAGGGTCAGGTCTGCACTTTGCCGTTATAGGGCGCAGACTGTGAGAGCTGCTAATAAGCGTAGAACTAAGAGCCCTAGATATTGTCGCGGTCAGAGAGTTTGGCTCTCCACTCAGAACCTTCCCCTTAAGACGGCTTCTCGCAAGTTGACCCCGCGGTTCATTGGTCCATTCCGTATCTCTCAGGTCATTAATCCTGTCGCAGTGCGACTTCTTCTTCCGCGATATCTTCGTCGCGTCCACCCGGTCTTCCATGTCTCCTGTGTTAAGCCCGTTCTTCGCGCCCCCGCTCGTCTTCCCCCCCCCCCCCCCCATCCTTGTCGAGGGCGCACCTATCTACAGGGTCCGTAAAATCTTGGACATGCGTCCTCGGGGCCGTGGTCATCAGTACCTAGTTGACTGGGAGGGGTACGGTCCTGAGGAGAGGAGTTGGGTTCCCTCTCGGGACGTGCTGGACCGTGCGCTGATTGATGATTTCCTCCGTTGCCGCCAGGTTTCCTCCTCGAGTGCGCCAGGAGGCGCTCGGTGAGTGGGGGGGTACTGTCATGTACTGTCATGTTGTCTTGTCTCTGTCCTTTCCCTTCACCCTGTCTCCCTCTGCTGGTCGTTGTTAGGTTACCTTTTCTCCCCCGCTTTCTCCCAGCTGTTCCTTGTCTCCTCTAACTACCCATTCACCCCGTTTCCCACCTGTTCCCTTTTTCCCTCTGATTAGGTCCCTATATCTCTCTCTGTTTCTGCTCCTGTCCTTGTCGGATTCTTGTTTGTTTGTGTCATTCATGCCTGAACCAGACTGTCGTCATGTTTGCTGTAACCTTGTCCTGTCCTGTCGGAATCTGCCGGTCTATCTGAGCCTACCTATGTTTGGTTATTAAAGAAGCTCTGTTTAAGTTAGTTCGCTTTTGGGTCCTCATTCACTCACCGTAACAGGATCTGCAGAGAAGAATGGGAGAAACTCCCCAAATACAGGTGTGCCAAGCTTGTAGCGTAATACCCAAGAAGATTCAAGAATGTAATCCCTGCCTAAGGTGCTTCAACAAAGTAGTGAGTAAAGGGTCTTAATACTTATGTAAATGTGATATATTTCAGTATTGTATCTTGATTGATTAGGGAAAAACCATTATAACCAATTTTAGAATTAGGCTGTAACGTAAATGTAAATGTTGGAACAAGTTAAGGGGTCTGCACTGTATATCACTCAATAGCCATTGTCAATGTTAAGATTTATAGTTCACTATGTAGCATAGCATGTAGGCTGTACACTAATATCCAATCCTAAACACACATCAGCCGGCCTGTAGAGTCTTGGTCTTCCATCTGCAGAAGAACACACACCCACACACACGCACGCACGCATGCACACACGCACGCACACACACATACTTACATCACTAATGCTGACAACTGAACCAAGTGTAAATCTCAACTAGATGTTGAACTGATGTATGTGCCCAGTGGGATGATTTTACCAACTGAGAGACTCTGTCAAAACTTCACTAGTGTTGTTTTATTATATGGTATTAGTGTTTGTATGGTTGTGTGTGTGTGTGTCACAGGAGGTTGGTGGCACCTTCATTGGGGAGGATGTGCTTGTGTTAATGACTGGAGCAAACAGGTGGACAACAGCAGAATGAAGGGTTGGATCATAAATAACCTTCCAAAAAGATTAAAAGAGGAAGAAAGATGTCAGGAAACAGAATGAACAAGGGATGGAGACGTTATACACAACAGTCTGGTCTTTAAGGGTGCATCCCAAGTGGCATCCTATTTCCCTATGTAGTGCACTATATAGAGAATAGGGTGCCATTAAGGACACATGTCAAGTCTCCTTCTTATTGGTGGATAGAGCCTTGACACATCCTGTCACCTGCTGTGGTCCACAGACAGAGAACAGAGAGGGAGAGGGTGTTGACCCCATTCATTACACACCATGCATGAGTGTGTAACAGTCAGGTCCTCTGGTGCTTGGTGTTGCCATTGGTTACCTACACGTTGTCCATTGTACAGTGAAGGTTGTGAGTCATTCTCACCTTTCATTAGCATTGTTTTTGTGTGTGTGTGTGCCCTCTCAGTATCCAATCACATTCAATCAGGAAGCTGGTAGACCTTGTTAATAAAAGACAATTGTTCCTTTTTTTTATTCAAAAGTGACTTTGTTATTCATATCACTAAAGTGATAAGCATTGGTTCATAATTTGTCCCACTTTTTTTTACTAAGCATAAGTCTATGGCAAATCACATGACATGTTTCTAATAAAACCAATGAAGAATCATTTTACAGAGTACAGTATGTCTACATACTCTCCTCTAAATCTAAACACAACAATTATTCATATTATGTTTGCGCTCTTCCTCACTCTCTTAATTGTCTTCCTCCTCTATGTCTCTCTCTCTGACACTAAGGCTATATCTCAATTATTTTTTCCTAGATTCCTCTCCTACCTCCTCTCCTCCTTTCAACCCTATTAGAGAAGGTCCAAGGTCAGTCTCCTTGGATTCTGTTCTCCAATGTGTTTTGAGACAGAGTCTCAATTTCACCTCTATGTTGAGTTCATCTCTCACTTTAAAAAGAAGGTGGAATCATCACTTCTTCAGGCTAGGGTCTTTTTTTCTGAATTTCCGCCTGACTGACGTGCCCAAAGTAAACTGCCTGTTACTCCGGCCCAGAAGCCAGGCTAAGCATATAATTGGTACCATTGGATGGAGAACACTTTGAAGTTTGTAGAAATGTTAAAATAATGTATGAGAGTATCAAATCAAATCAAATCAAATCAAATTTTATTTGTCACATACACATGGTTAGCAGATGTTAATGTGAGTGTAGCGAAATGCTTGTGCTTCTAGTTCCGACAATGCAGTAATAACAAGTAATCTAACTAACAATTCCAAAACTACTGTCTTGTACACAGTGTGAGGGGATAAAGAATATGTACATAAGGATATATGAATGAGTGATGGTACAGAGCAGCATAGGCAAGATACAGTAGATGGTATCGAGTACAGTATGTACAAATGAGATGAGTATGTAAACAAAGTGGCATAGTTTAAAGTGGCTAGTGATACATGTATTACATAAGGATACAGTCGTTGATATAGAGTACAGTATATACGTATGCATATGAGATGAATAATGTAGGGTAAGTAACATTATATAAGGTAGCATTGTTTAAAGTGGCTAGTGATATATTTACATCATGTCCCATCAATTCCCATTATTAAAGTGGCTGGAGTTGAGTCAGTGTCAGTGTGTTGGCAGCAGCCACTCAGTGTTAGTGGTGGCTGTTTAACAGTCTGATGGCCTTGAGATAGAAGCTGTTTTTCAGTCTCTCGGTCCCAGCTTTGATGCACCTGTACTGACCTCGCCTTCTGGATGATAGCGGGGTGAACAGGCAGTGGCTCGGGTGGTTGATGTCCTTGATGATCTTTATGGCCTTCCTGTGACATCGGGTGGTGTAGGTGTCCTGGAGGGCAGGTAGTTTGCCCCTGGTGATGCGTTGTGCAGACCTCACTACCCTCTGGAGAGCCTTACGGTTGAGGGCGGTGCAGTTGCCATACCAGGTGGTGATACAGCCCGCCAGGATGCTCTCGATTGTGCATCTGTAGAAGTTTGTGAGTGCTTTTGGTGACAAGCCAAATTTCTTCAGCCTCCTGAGGTTGAAGAGGCGCTGCTGCGCCTTCTTCACGATGCTGTCTGTGTGAGTGGACCAATTCAGTTTGTCTGTGATGTGTATGCCGAGGAACTTAAAACTTGCTACCCTCTCCACTACTGTTCCATCGATGTGGATAGGGGGGTGTATAACACAATAGATATGGTAGGAGAAAATCCAAAGAAAAACCAAACAGAATGTCTTTTTTTTTTGAGAGCCCATGCTCTTACAATGGAAGGTATAGGGTCATATACAAATCCAGCTCATAGATTGCAATTCCTATGGCTTCCACTAGATATCAACAGTCGTTGTTCAAGGTTTCAGTTTTGTTTCTTCCCAAACAAGGAAGAATTTTGAGTTGTAGTACTGGGAGTCAGAGTTGGAAATCAGTCTGGTGCGTGGCGAAGAGGACGCGCACCTGCTAATTATGCTTTTCTATTGGACATACTACTTTCCCTATGAAATGTTAGAGTTGAATTACATTTTAGGGTATCTGAGGATTCAATAGAAACGTATTTGGACTTGTTTTAACAAAGTTTAGCCGTAGCTTTTAGGATTCCAAACTCTGCATGTTGAACGAGTGGATTACTCAAATCGATGGTTCCAACTAAACTGACTTTTTGGGATATAAAGAAGGATTTTTATCTTGCATAACGACCATACATGTTGTAGTTGGGACCCTTTGGATTGCAAATCAGAGGAAGATTTTTTAAAAGTAAGTTAATATTTAACCGATATTTGTGATTTTACAAAGCCTGTGCTGGTTGAAAAATATTTTGATGTGGGGCGCCGTCCTCAAACAATTGCATGGCATGCTTTCGCTGTAAAGCCTATTGTAAATCAGACAATGCAGTTAGATTAACAACAATTTAAGCTTTTAACCGTTATAAGATACTTGTATGTACCTAAATGTTTAATATCCATAATTTTGATGATTATTTATTTGAAATGCGCACCCTCCAATTTCCCCCGGAAGTTGTCGACAGGTGTCCAGCTAGCGGGATGCTTAGCTTTAAGTGATAACCATTCAGGACCAATTCCAACTATTAAAATAATAACTATATATGTGTGTGTGAGTGAGAGAGAGACTAGATCTTCTGCACAGATTCTGACAGTAAATCTCAGAAAGACCAAAATAATGGTGTTCCAAAAAAAGGTCCAGTTGCCAGAACCACAAATACAAATTCCATCTTGACACAGTTGACCTAGAGCACACAAACAACTATACATACCTTGGCCTAAACATCAGTGCCACAGTTGACTTCGACAAAGCTGTGAATGTTCTGAGAGACAAGGCAAGGAGGGCCTTCTCTGCCATCAAAACGAACATAAAATTCGACATACTAGTTAAGATCTGGTTAAAAAGACTTGAATCAGTTATAGAACCCATTGCCCTTTATGGTTGTGAGGTCTGGGGTCCACTCACCAACCAAGAATTCACAAAACGGGACAAACACCAAATTGAGACAATGCATGCAGAATTCTGCGAAAAATATCCTCCTTGTACAACGTAAAACACCAAATAATGCACGCAGAGCAGAATTAAGCCGATACCCGCTAACGATCAAAATCTAGAAATTATCCATTAGAATCTACAACCAACTAAAGCGAAGCAATTCCCAAACCTTCCATAAAGCCATCACCTACAAATAGATTCATCTGGAGAAGGATCCCATAAGCAAGCTGGTTCTGGGGCTCTGTTCACAAACACAAACAGACCCCACAAAGCTCCAGGACAACAACACAATTAGACCCAACCAAATCATAAGAAAACAAAAAGATAATTACCTGAGACACAGGAAAGAATTATCAAAAAAACTGAGCAAACCAGAATGCTATTTGGCCCTAAACAAAGAGTACACAGTGGCAGAATACCTGACCACTGTGACTGACCCAAACTTAAGGAAAGCTTTGACTATGTACAGACTCAGTGAGCATAGCCATGCAATTGAGAAAGGCCGCCGTAGGCAGACCTGGCTCTCAAGAGAAGACAGGCTATGTGCACACTGCCCAAAAAATGAGGTGGAAACTGAGTTGCACTTTCTAACATCCTGTAAATGTATGACCATATTAGAGACACATTTCCCTCAGATTACACAGATCCACAAAGAATTTGAAAACAAACCAGATTTTGATAAACTCTCATATCTACTGGATGAAATACCACAATGTGCCATCACAGTAGCAAGATGTCTTGTGGCAACAGGTCACACAAGGGCAACTAGTGAAGAACAAACACCATTGTAAATACAACCCATATTTATGTTTATTTATTTTCTCTTTTGTACTTTAATAATTTGCACATTGTTACAACACTGTATATATACATAATATGCCATTTGACATGTCTTTATTCTTTTGGAACCTCTGTGAGTGTAATGTTTACTGTTCATTTTTATTGTTTATTTCACTTCTGTATATTATCTACCTCACTTGCATTGGCAATGTTAGCATGTTTCCCATGCCAATAAAGCCCTTGAATTGAATTGAGATAGAGAGACACAGAGAGAGAGACACAGAGAGAGAGTGTTTGTTACTGTGGGTTATTGTTATACCACTTTCTCACATATCCAGTCATGATATTTGTGACAATTTTCATCATTCCATGTCTTTACAGGGTCATCTTGTCCATAGTATATCTCAACACAGTCCTCTTGCCCATAATCATCAGGCTGTCCTTTCCCCCAGTACCTAAACAACACAGAGAACCAGACAGTCAGACACTGTGGTACCAACATTCTCCTCAATTATAGACATAGTCCTATGTTTTAAAGACACACTCTG
The DNA here is from genome assembly GCF_013265735.2 of Oncorhynchus mykiss. Classification (NCBI taxonomy): domain Eukaryota; kingdom Metazoa; phylum Chordata; class Actinopteri; order Salmoniformes; family Salmonidae; genus Oncorhynchus; species Oncorhynchus mykiss. The sequence continues at coordinate 73,649,618 of NC_048574.1, forward strand.
TAAGATGATCATACCATTTTCAAGAATGGGCTATCAACACATTTCGACTACCTTTTCATATGTAAATATTGCCTGGTTTCTATAATACATCTATAGTTCTCATGAATGACATTCATGAGTGGAAACATACCTTTTTATGAACATGATTGGAAGCAATATATCTTTGTTGTTTTTTATCAACTTATCACAAGGTAAAATGGTCAAATCTCTCACCCTGTGGTCAGTGGGGTGCCGTCCACCCACTTCCAGATCCCCTCAGTAACAGAGTCAGTCAGACCAATCCAGGCTCTCAGGTGGAGGTTGAAGAGAAATGTCTGTTGTTGAAAAAGATAAAAAACAAACTTTTTAAATATATTTATAAAAAACTGCACACACATTAGTTTACTGATGAAAAGTATTCTCTCACTCACTCACCTGTTCCTCTCTGCTGTTTATGATCACCAGGTCTGCTCCTCTCCCCTGACAGTCCTGTCTGCTCTTCTCCCAGGTTTTGGTCTCAGTAGACAGGAAGTACAAACTGGAGTCAAAGTATCTCCATCCCTCCTGACAATGCTGCTCTGTTGAAGAGCAAAGGTGAACACATTGAGAAACTTAGCCAGTATCTTTATACTCATAAACCCAATGATATATAATTATTGTTGATTTTACTTCTAATTTATCACAGTTTATATATCACCTATCACAAAAAGCTTTAGCTGAATATGGCCTTTCTCTTCAGTCAGGTTGTTGTATCTGGTCTGTAGCTGGTCTCTCTCTTCAGTCAGGTTGTTGTATCTGGTCTGTAGCTGGTCTCTCTCTGCAGTTGCGTTAGTCTTATAAAGGGAACAACTCTGTGACAAGTTGTTCCTTTTATCCTCAGAATCTTTGATGGCTCTGTTATCTACAAGGTATAAACACATAGTTACTAGGTAAAACACCAGTTAAATAGGCTTAGTAACCTACACTTCTTACAATTAAGCAATGAACTTGTACACAAACTCACAGTAGACAGACAGGCCTATGATCCCAGCCAGTAGGAGAACACACAGCAGCCCCAGAAACACTGCAGCAACTAGGAAGGGTCTCTTCCCTGAGCTATCAGGCTCTGTGGACACATACAATATACTGTTATGTTTTGTGTGTGTGTGTGTGTGTGTGTGTGTGTTTTACCTGAGTGCTGGTCTCCTGGTCCATTATTTGGAGCAGTGTCTGCTGTCTCTTCTCTCTTGGTGATGGTCTCACCGTCTCTCAGGGTGTCTGCACTGACGTAGATATCCACAATCCTCTCCTCCATCTCACCTGTCAAACTTGACCTTCTTGTTCATATCTGGTTCAGTATAGATGACCTTTGACATCTTTAACAATGCCTGGGTCTTTCTTTCTGTGTAGGTCTACTATACATGAAGTCTCTGCTTCTAGAATTAATGTGGTGGTCTTCCAACATGGCCACCAGGAGGCGTCGTACGTCAACTGTAAGACCTCTATACGTTAAGTCTCTGCTTCTAGTGATGTCTCTGTCTCTGAGTCATCTGTGTGTCTCTGTCTGTGTCACTGCTGTAGCTGTTAACTCTAGGGAAGTATCAACAAAATTACACGGGAAGTTGTGGCTATGCTAACACAAAAATGTTTACAAGTTTGAAAATGTGTGTGCTTAGTTGTGTGCGTAGTTGTGTCAGAGATTGTTACAGTGGTTATTGTGAAAGCATTTTCTGCGGCACATTTTAAACCATGTCATGTCTCTACATGGTCATCTTGTCCAGAGTATATCTCAACACAGTCCTCCTGCTCAGGGAACAGGACTTGCTATTTGTGATGATGGACAGGACACCCTCATACCAGGAAGATATAGATCATAGAGGGGAAGTGAAGAAAAAAGGCTAACTGTTAACATAAATTAAATATCATATGTAACAGTCAAACATGAGCATTTGATGTTGTGTTTATATGTAACTTGACAACAAAGACTGACTGTCAAAGATTATTAGAACACACAGCAGCCCCAGACACACTGCAGCAACTCCAGAGGGTCTCTTCCACCACTGAACATGCACTGAATAACACATTATTAAAGTAAGATCTTTAGTAATGTGTATTACTGTATCATCTAGGATTGGGAAAAATAAAGGTATAGAAATACTGGGTAATCTCACCTGTTTAATATATTGTGTGTGTGTGTGTGTGTGTGTGTGTTCGTGGAATCGTACCTGAAGCAACAATTCCATCTCTTGGACTAGGCTTGAAGGCTCCTACATTGGAATATAATTGGCCATCGATGTCTGTGTTCTTCATATCATCAGGCCCATCGTCATTAAATCCATCTGGGATTTCATAGACTCTCTTTGACATCTTAACACACTTGTGGTCAAATACAGTAACTTCTACTTCTAACCTCAACTCTAATGTACGTTTGTAGCTGTGTCGTCTCCCTGTGCTGTTCTGCGTCTGTGTGACTTTAGGTAGTGAAACTCCTTATCAGTCAACCACAGAGGATGACAAATTGTGAAATCAACACAACACTGGCCACCATGTGACTTCCACCAGCCTTAGTTTGATAATATACATTATGTGACTCTATATCATGATATGTGATGTATGTGTGAATTCACAGGGTCCCAATTTTTCAAGTTCTAAAATCCTTGTTAATTGACATATGCACTACATATATCCTGACTGAGTTTACTGCAACCCCAGCCTTCACATGGAGAACACATTATGGCTCTCACTCTGTGACTGGAGGTGTAGAGGGGAGTTGCCCTTAGATGCTGATCTTGTTCCGTTTTATATTTATTCCACAAATGGTTAAGGTTGGGATTGAGGGAAAGTAACCTGATCCTAGATCTGTACTTAGGGGAAACTTCCCCCTGTGTTGTGACCGGCCACCAATGGCCATGTAGGGGTCTATGCTCTATCTATGCTGACTGTGAAGAGTTACTCAGAATGAAAAAGCAGAAGATCTGACAACATCTCCATAGTTTCAGTTTGACAGATTTAAGAGGAAGAAGAATAAAAACCCTTCACATGTATTATGATAAAACGTTCATATTTCCACCCTGTCTTTCAAATCAAATCAAATCAAATGTTATTTGTCACATACACATGGTTAGCAGATGTTAATGCGAGTGTAGCGAAATGCTTGTGCTTCTAGTTCCGACAATGCAGCAATAACCAAGGAGTAATCTAGCTAACAATTCCAAAACTACTACCTTATACACAAGTGTAAAGGGATAAAGATTATGTACATAAAGATATATGAATGAGTGATGGTACAGAGCGGCATAAGCAAGATGCAGTAGATGGTATCGAGTACAGTATATGCATATGAGATGAGTATGTAAACAAAGTGGCATAGTTTAAAGTGGCTAGTGATACATGTATTACATAAAGATGCAGTAGATGATATAGAGTACAGTATATACATATACATATGAGATAAATAATCTAGGGTATGTAAACATTATATTAAGTAGCATTGTTTAAAGTGGCTAGTGATATATTTTACATCAATTCCCATTATTAAAGTGGCTGGAGTTGAGTCGGTGTGTTGGCAGCTGCCCCTCAATGTTAGTGGTGGCTGTTTAACAGTCTGATGGCCTTGAGATAGAAGCTGTTTTTCAGTCTCTCGGTCCCAGCTTTGATGCACATGTACTGACCTCACCTTCTGGACGATAGCGGGGTGAACAGGCAGTGGCTCGGGTGGTTGTTGTCCTTGATGATCTTTATGGCCTTCCTGTGACATCGGGTGGTGTAGACAGACAGGCCTAGGTGTCCTGGAGGGCAGGTAGTTTGCCCCCGGTGATGCGTTGTGCAGACCTCACTACCCTCAGGAGAGCCTTACGGTTGTGGTCGGAGCAGTTGCCGTACCAGGCGGTGATACAGCCCGACAGGATGCTCTCGATTGTGCATCTGTAGAAGTTTGTGAGTGCTTTTAGTGACAAGCTGAATTTCTTCAGCCTTCTTCACGATGCTGTCTGTGTGGGTGGACCAATTCAGTTTGTCTGTGATGTGTACGCCGAGGAACTTAACTGACTACCCTCTCCACTACTGTTCCATCGATGTGGATAGGGGGATGTTCCCTCTGCTGTTTCCTGAAGTCCACAATCATCTCCTTAGTTTTGTTGATGTTGAGTGTGAGGTTATTTTCCTGACACCACACTCCGAGGGCCCTCACCTCCTCCCTGTAGGCCGTCTCGTCGTTGTTGGTAATCAAGCCTACCACTGTTGTGTCGTACGCAAACCTGATGATTGAGTTGGAGGCGTGCGTGGCCACGCAGTCGTGGGTGAACAGTGGGTCTGGCGACGAATATGTAGCGAGGGCGAGCCGACTAGAGCATACATGTCGCATTGGTGGGTGGTATAAGGTGATTTGGTAACAAAACGGATGGCACTGTGATAGACTGCATCCAGTTTGCTGAGCAGAGTATTGGAAGCTATTTTGTCGATGACATCGCCAAAGTCGAGGATCGGTAGGATAGTTAGTTTTACTAGGGTAAGTTTGGAGGCGTTAGTGAAGGAGGCTTTGTTGCGAAATAGAAAGCCGATTTCTAGATTTGATTTTGGATTGTAGATGAGTCTGGAAGGAGAGTTTACAGTCTAACCAGACACCTAGGTATTTATAGTTGTCCACATATTCCAGGTCGGAACCGTCCATGGTGGTGATGCTATTCGGGCGGGCGGGTGCGGGCAGCGAACGGTTGAAAAGCATGCATTTGGTTTTACTAGTGTTTAAGAGAAGTTGGAGGCCACGGAAGGAGTGTTGAATGGCATTGAAGCTCATTTGGAGGTTAGTTAGCACAGTGTCCAAGGAAGGGTCAGAAGTATGCAGAATAGTGTTGTCTGCGTAGAGCAAGAGCAGCAACATTGATATATACAGAGAAAAGAGGCGGCCCGAGAATTGAACCCTGTTGTACCTCCATAGGGACTGCCAGAGGTCCGGACAACATGCCCTCCGATTTGACACACTGAACTCTTTCTGCAAAGTAGTTGGTGAACCAGGCGAGGTAGTCATTAGAAAAACCAAGGCTATTGAGTCTGCAGATAAGAATACAGGGATTGACAGAGTCGAAAGCCTTGGCCAGGTCGATGAAGACAGCTGCACAGTATTGTCTTTTATCGATGGCAGTTATGATATCATTTAGTACATTTTTTATTTGTATCTTTATTGAACTATGCAAGTCAGTTATTAAGAACAAATTCTTATTTTTAATGACGGCCTAGGAACAGTGGGTTAACTGCCTTGTTCAGGGGCTGAGCGACAGATCTTTATCTTGTCAGCTCAGGGATTTGAACTTAACCTTTCGGTTATTAGCTCAACGCTCTAACCACTAGGCTGCCCCATTGAGCGTAGCTGAGGTGCACCCGTGACCGGCTCGGAAACAGGATTGCACAGCGGAGAAGGTACGGTGAGATTCGAAATGGTCATTGATCTGTTTATTAACTTGGCTTTCGAAGACTTTAGATGGGCAGGATCGATATAGGTCTGTAACAGTTTGCTTCTATGGTGTCACCCCCTTTGAAGAGGGTGATGACCACGGCAGCTTTCCAATCTTTAGGGATCTCGGACGATACGAAAGAGAGGTTGAACAGGCTGGTAATAGGGGTTGCAACAATGGCGGCGGATAGTTTTAGAAAGAGATGGTCCAGATTGTCTATCCCAGCTGATTTGTAGGGGTCCAGATTTTGCAGCTCTTTCAGAACATCAGCTGACTGGATTTGGGAGTTACATCACAAACGATTAACAAATTTGACAGGATTGCGTGCTTCTACATCTGCATTGCTTGCTATTGGAGTTTTAGGCTGGGTTTCTATATAACACTTTGACATCGGCTGATGAAAAAGGGCTTTATAAATACATTTGATTGAAATTTGATTTCCCACCGACCGTTTCTACATTCTCAAAAATAGAATTATTGTTTAATTCTTCAATTTTGTGGATGTAGGCGTTTTGGCAGGGGAAGATCCTTGTCTCACATAGGTTTCTTTCCCCTCACACTTGCCAAACCCAAAGTTTCTACAAGGTATTTATGACCATCATAAAACCTGTGATGGGAGTGAGAGTGAGAGAGAATGGCTGTGATATACACACAAAAGGGCACCTTGTGACACCTTTGGCATATTGAGCAAGGCCTGGGTCTTTCTTTCTATGTAGGTCTACTATACATTAAGTCTCTGCTTCTAGAATTAATGTGGTGGTCTTCCAACATGGCCACCAGGAGGTGTCGTACATCAACTGCAAGACCTCTATACGTTAAGTCTCTGATTCTAGTGATATCTCTGTCTCTGAGTCATCAGTGTGTCTCTGTCTGTGTGACTGATGTATCAAATCAAATTGTATTTGTGACATACACATGGTTAGCAGATGTTAATGCGAGTGTAGCGAAATGCTTGTGCTTCTAGTTCCGACAATGCAGTAATAACCAACGAGTAATCTAACCTAACAATTCCACAACAACTACCTTATACACACAAGTGTAAAGGGATATAGAATATGTACATAAAGATATATGAATGAGTGATGGTACAGAACGGCATTGGCAAGATGCAGTAGATGGTATCGAGTACAGTATATACATATGACGTGAGTATTGTAGGTTATGTAAACATTATATTAAGTGGCATTATTTAAAGTGGCTAGTGATACATTTTTTACATCAATTTCCATTATTAAAGTGGCTGGAGTTTAGTCAGTATGTTGGCAGCAGCCACTCAATGTTAGGTCTAATGGCCTTGAGATAAAAGCTGTTTTTCGGTCTCTCGGTCCCTGCTTTGATGCACCTGTACTGACCTCGTCTTCTGAATGATAGTGAGGTGAACAGGCCGTGGCTCGGGTGGTTGTTGTCCTTGATGATCTTTATGGCCTTCCTCTGACATCGGGTGGTGTAGGTGTCCTGGAGGGCAGGTAGTTTGCCCCTGGTGATGCGTTGTGCAGACCTCACTACCCTCTGGAGAGCCTTAGGGTTGTGGGCGGAGCAGTTGCCGTACCAGGTGGTGATACAGCCCGACAGGATGCTCTCGATTGTGCATCTGTCGACGTTTGTGAGTGCTTTTGGTGACGAGCCAAATTTCTTCAGCTTCTTGAGGTTGAAGAGGCGCTGCTGCTTCTTCTTCACAACGCTTTATGTGTGGGTGGACCAATTCAGTTAGTCCATGATGTGTATGTCGAGGAACTTAACTTACTACCCTCTCCACTACTGTCCCTTCGATGTGGATAGGGGGATGCTCCCTCTGCGTTTTCCTGAAGTCCACGATCATCTCCTTTGTTTTGTTGACATTGAGTGTGAGGTTATTTTCCTGAGTCCACACTCCGAGGGCCCTCACCTCCTTCCTGTAGGCCCTCTCGTCGATATTGGTAATCAAGCCTACCACTGTAGTGTCGTCCGCAAACTTGATGATTGAGTTGGAGGCGTGCATGGCTAAACAGTCGTGGGTGAACAGGGAGTACAGGAGAGGGCTTAGAACGCACCCTTGTGGGGTCCCAGTGTTGCGGATCTGCAGGGTGGAGATGTTGTTACCTACCCTCACCACCTGGGGGCTGCCCGTCAGGAAGTCCCGTACCCAGTTGCACAGGGCAGGGTCGAGACCCAGGGTCTCGAGCTTGATGACAAGTTTGGAGGGTACTATGGTGTTAAATGCTGAGCTGTAATCGATGAAGAGCATTCTCACATAGGTATTCCTCTTGTCCAGATGGGTTACGGCAGTGTGGTTGCGATTGCGTCGTCTGTGGACCTATTGGGGCGGTAAGCAAATTGGAGTGGGTCTAGGGTGTCAGGTAGGGTGAAGGTGATATGGTCCTTGACTAGTCTCTCAAAGCACTTCATGATGACGGAAGTGAGTGCTACGGGGCGGTAGTCGTTTAGCACAGTTACCTTAGCTTTCTTGGGAACATTAACAATGGTGGCCCACTTGAGGCATGTGGGGACAGCAGACTGGGATACGGATTGATTGAATATGTCCGTAAACACACCAGATGTAGATGTTAACTCTAGAGTATTATCATCAACATGACACGGGTATGCCAATACAAAAATACATCCAGTTACATACTTGTGTGCATTTGTGCATGTGAGAGATTGTTACAGTGGTTATTGTAAAACTATTTTCTGCAGCACAATATACATCATTCCATGTCTCTACATGGTCAGCTTGTCAAGAGTATATCTCAACACAGTCCTCCTGTCCAGGGAATGGGACTTGCTATTTGTGATGATGGACAGGACACTATCATACCAGGAAGATATAGATCACAGAGGGGAAGTGGAGAACAAAGACTAGCTGGTAACATATATTAAATATCATATGTAACAGCCCCAAGATAATTCAGGGAGTTTCCAGAACTCCCCCTTCCTTTCTGCTGATTTGGACCCTCTGTTTACTACCAAATATACATCAACATGTTCAGGAGGTCCAGGACTACAAACATGGGTCATTATAATGTCCAGACAATAGATTTGACACTACAAACTGTTCCAAGTGGATATTGAGGGTGGGAAGGCTTAACCAGTGAGGATGAGATGTTGAGTGACATCTGTTTGAACAACTGAAAACATCCACTTCACTCTTTTGGGATCCCTTATAAGGGAACATCAGTCAAATATGAGCATTTGATATTGTATGTGACTTGACAACAAAGACTGACGGTCAAAGATGACTTAGTAACATAATTTGAGATCCTTTGATATCTCTACTACACTCATTGATTGGTGATACAGTCACCTCCTTCCTATACTGTGTATGTAATGGTGGTTTGGTACTGTTGAGAGTGTTATCACCAGGCCACAATTAGAATATATTCTTTAGAATTATTTGAATTGGAATTTATGTTTTTGCACAAAGTCAACTGTACTAATTTCAAATTATATCTGATGACGTGTGAAACAAAATGAATAGTACACAGGAAGGTACAATCAGGAAATAAGTAGGACTTTTATTAATAAGATACTACAAACAAATACAATAATAGGTGCATTTGCATGTGTGTGTGTGTACGTGTATGCATGTGTGCTTGCGTGTGTGTGAAAATCTGTGTAAGGGTGTGTTTGGGATTGAGGCAGAGTGTGTGAGCGAGATCAAGACAGAGGCTCTATCTGTGTGTGTGTGAGAGAGAGAGAGAATGAAGGAGGAAGTTGTGTGCACTGCAGGCTACAGTATGTTGTCAGGATGATGTTAAACCACTTTCTCACAAATCCAGTTGAGTTTCCAGTCACATGGCATGTCATTCCATGCCTTAAGTGGAAAGATCCAATCTTTATGTATCTCAACACAGTCCTCCTCCCCACTAGGATCTCCACTATCAGGCTGATGGTCATTCCAGTACCTACAGGGTTAAAAACCATCAGAAACCATGTTTAATACCAGTACCTAAATGGTTAAATACCATCAGATATCATGTTTAATACCAGTACCAACAGGGTTAAAAACAGTCAGATATCATGGTTAATACCAGTACCTACAGGGTTAAACACAATCAGATATCATGGTTAATACTAGTACCTACAGGGTTAAAAACAGTCAGATATCATGGTTAATACCAGTACCTACAGGGTTAAAAACAGTCAGATTTCATGGTTAATACCAGTACCTACAGGGTTAAAAACAGTCAGATATCATGGTTAATACCAGTACCTACAGGGTTAAAAACAGTCAGATATCATGGTTAATACCAGTACCTACAGGGTTAAAAACAGTCAGATATCATGGTTAATACCAGTACCTACAGGGTTAAAAACAGTCAGATATCATGGTTAATACCAGTACCTACAGGGTTAAAAACAGTCAGATATCATGGTTAATACCAGTACCTACAGGGTTAAAAACAGTCAGATTTCATGGTTAATACAAGTACCTACAGGGTTAAAAATAGTCAGATATCACAGAACATCACAATCCTAAATAATATACTGACATTATTCAGCTTAATTCAGCTTTGTTGAATACCACCATCAATGACAATAACCTGTAGGGATAGAGGTTGAATGAACTGAACATTGGAGCCTTATTGTCATAGTAGTTATCATCTCTTACTTCGTGGTCAGTGTTGGTCTATCAGTTGAGTATGAAGAACCTAGAGTATGAACAACACAGAGAATCAGTCCTACTCCTTACACTGTGGTCAGTGTTATTAGAGCAGTAGTCTCTTACCTTGGGTTGGTCAGTGTTTTTATAGAGCAGTAGTCTCTTACCTTGGGGTGGTCAGTGTTATTATAGAGCAGTAGTCTCTTACCTTGGGGTGGTCAGTGTTATTAGAGCAGTAGTCTCTTACCTTGGGGTGGTCAGTGTTATTAGAGCAGTAGTCTCTTACCTTGGGGTGGTCAGTGTTATTAGAGCAGTAGTATATTACCTTGGGGTGGTCAGTGTTATTAGAGCAGTAGTCTCTTACCTTGGGGTGGTCAGTGTTATTAGAGCAGTAGTCTCTTACCTTGGGGTGGTCAGTGTTATTAGAGCAGTAGTATATTACCTTGGGGTGGTCAGTGTTATTAGAGCAGTAGTCTCTTACCTTGGGTTGGTCAGTGTTATTAGAGCAGTAGTATATTACCTTGGGTTGGTCAGTGTTATTAGAGCAGTAGTATATTACCTTGGGTTGGTCAGTGTTATTATAACAGTAGTATATTACCTTGGGGTGGTCAGTGTTATTAGAGCAGTAGTATATTACCTTGGGGTGGTCAGTGTTATTATAACAGTAGTATATTACCTTGGGGTGGTCAGTGTTATTATAACAGTAGTATATTACCTTGGGGTGGTCAGTGTTATTATAACAGTAGTATATTACCTTGGGTTGGTCAGTGTTATTATAACAGTAGTATATTACCTTGGGGTGGTCAGTGTTATTATAACAGTAATATATTACCTTGGGGTGGTCAGTGTTATTATAGCAGTAGTGTATTACCTTGGGTTGGTCAGTGTTATTAGAGCAGTAGTATATTACCTTGGGTTGGTCAGTGTTATTATAACAGTAGTATATTACCTTGGGGTGGTCAGTGTTATTAGAGCAGTAGTATATTACCTTGGGGTGGTCAGTGTTATTATAATAGTAGTATATTACCTTGGGGTGGTCAGTGTTATTATAACAGTAGTATATTACCTTGGGGTGGTCAGTGTTATTATAACAGTAGTGTATTACCTTGGGGTGGTCAGTGTTATTATAACAGTAATATATTACCTTGGGGTGGTCAGTGTTATTATAACAGTAGTATATTACCTTGGGGTGGTCAGTGTTATTATAACAGTAGTATATTACCTTGGGGTGGTCAGTGTTATTATAACAGTAGTATATTACCTTGGGGTGGTCAGTGTTATTAGAGCAGTAGTATATTACCTTGGGGTGGTCAGTGTTATTATAACAGTAGTATATTACCTTGGGGTGGTCAGTGTTATTATAACAGTAGTATATTACCTTGGGGTGGTCAGTGTTATTATAACAGTAGTATATTACCTTGGGGTGGTCAGTGTTATTATAACAGTAGTATATTACCTTGGGGTGGTCAGTGTTATTATAACAGTAGTATATTACCTTGGGGTGGTCAGTGTTATTAGAGCAGTAGTATATTACCTTGTGTTGGTCAGTGTTATTATAACAGTAGTATATTACCTTGGGGTGGTCAGTGTTATTATAACAGTAGTATATTACCTTGGGGTGGTCAGTGTTATTATAACAGTAGTATATTACCTTGGGGTGGTCAGTGTTATTATAACAGTAGTGTATTACCTTGGGGTGGTCAGTGTTATTATAACAGTAATATATTACCTTGGGGTGGTCAGTGTTATTATAACAGTGGTATATTACCTTGGGGTGGTCAGTGTTATTAGAGCAGTAGTATATTACCTTGGGGTGGTCAGTGTTATTATAACAGTAGTATATTACCTTGGGGTGGTCAGTGTTATTAGAGCAGTAATATATTACCTTGGGGTGGTCAGTGTTATTATAACAGTAGTATATTACCTTGGGGTGGTCAGTGTTATTATAACAGTAGTGTATTACCTTGGGTTGGTCAGTGTTATTATAACAGTAGTATATTACCTTGGGGTGGTCAGTGTTATTAGAGCAGTAGTATATTACCTTGGGGTGATCAGTGTTATTACAGCAGTAATATATTACCTTGGGGTGGTCAGTGTTATTACAGCAGTAATATATTACCTTGGGGTGGTCAGTGTTATTATAACAGTAGTATATTACCTTGGGGTGGTCAGTGTTATTAGAGCAGTAGTATATTACCTTGGGGTGATCAGTGTTATTATAACAGTAGTATATTACCTTGGGGTGGTCAGTGTTATTACAGCAGTAATATATTACCTTGGGGTGGTCAGTGTTATTACAGCAGTAGTATATTACCTTGGGGTGGTCAGTGTTATTACAGCAGTAGTATATTACCTTGGGTTGGTCAGTGGGGTGCCGTCCACCCATTTCCAAGTCCCCTCACTAACAGAGTCAGTCAGACCAATCCAGACTCTCTTCTTGAGTTTGAAGAGAAACTCCTGTTGTTGAGAGAGATAAGTATATATTAATATGTTTGATCATATCTACCCCTGCAATGCCATTTCTTCTCTCTCTCTTTCTGTCTCTGTCTCTCTCTCACTCTCACTCTCTCTCTCTCACCTGTTCCATATCACTGTTTATGATCACCAGGTCTGCTCCTCTCTTCAAACAGTCCTGTCTGCTCTCCTTCCAGGTTTTAGTCTCAGTAGACAGGAAGTACCAACTGGATTCAAACTTCTGCCAGCCTTCAGGACAGGTTTGTTCTACAAGATGAAAACATGCATTTCCTTCAATGTATCACGCTGGACACTTAATGACTGAATACAGACATACAATAATGTGCTTGGGATGAATGTTAACTCACTACAATTGGTAAGCTGGTCTCTCTCTTTAGTCAGGGTGTTGTAACTGGTCTGTAGCTGGTCTCTCTCTTTAGTCAGGGTGTTGTAACTGGTCTGTAGATGGTCTCTCTCTTTAGTCAGGTTGTTGTTACTTGTCTGTAGCTGGTTTCTCTCTTCAGTCAGGGTGTTGTAACTGGTCTGTAGCTGGTCTCTCTCTTCAGTCAGGGTGTTGTACCTGGTCTGTAGCTGGTCTCTCTCTTTAGTCAGGGTGTTGTAACTGGTCTGTAGCTGGTCTATCTGTGTTGACTTGTGATGATCAATGGCTCCATCTGTAAAAGGGAAAAGTTCATCAAACATGTAACTAAAACACCATTAATGAGTAAGTATGATTAAGTAGGCTACTTAAGTCTCAGTGACAACATACTAAACTTACAGTAGACAGACAGGCCTATGATCCCAGCCAGTAGGAGAACACACAGCAGCCCCAGACACACTGCAGCAACTCCAGAGGGTCTCTTCCACCACTGAGCATGTACTGAATCACAAATAATTAAAGTAAGATCTTTGGTATTATGTTTTACTGTATCATCCAGGATTGGGACAAAAAAAAGGTCTAGTACAACAGGGTAATCTGTTTTAATGTATTGTGTGTGTAATTTATGTGTGTGTCACATCTGCTCCTGCACCGCCCTCTACTGGCCATCTTGTGTCTCGACCTGCCGCCTCTCCCAGTATTCTCTCCCGATCTGTGTGTGTGTGTGTGTGTATGTTCATGTGTGCATGTGCGTGTGTGTGTGAGAGCATGAGTGCAATCTTACCTGAAGCAACAACTCCATCTCTTGGTCTGGGTTTGAAAGCTCTTACGTTGGCATATAATTGGCAATCAATGTCTGTGTTCTTCATTGCATCAGGCTCATCGTCTTCAACTCCATCTGAGTTTCCATAAACTCCCTCTGACATCTTAACACACTTTTGGTCAAATACAGTAACTTCTACTTCTGACCTCAAATCTACTGTATGTCTGTGTCTTCACCCTGCACTGTCCTGCGTCTTCTCCCTGCAATGTCCTATCTTCTCACTGCACTGTCCTGCGTCTTCTCCCTGCACTGTCATGTGTCTTCTCCCTGCACTGTCCTGTGTCTTCTCCCTGCACCGTCCTGCGTCTTCTCCCTGCACTGTCCTGCGTCTGTTTGACTTATGGTAATGACTATTTCTTAAACAGTCATCCACTGTGAATGGGAAACTGTCAAATCGACACGTCACTGGCCACCACATGACCCACTATAGACCCACTATAGCTTCTATTGGAAATATGTTTTAAATGATTCAAGATAACTGAAGTGATCATGTATTTTAGCAGATAAAAGATTGGACTTAGTGAATTTGCACATAGATCATATATCATTACTGAGGCTTTGACACCCCAGCCTTCAAACAGAGGTCACGTTATGTCTACTCTGTGACCGGCCACCGATGGCCATATAAGGATATTTTTTATCTGTATGTGTGACATCAGTGTGAAGACTTATTCGGAGCTGGTGGGGGAAATCTTTTGTCTGCATCTTTATCAGAGGTTTAAAAGGGGAACTTTAAGTGTGTGTGTGTGGCTGCGTGTGTCGTGCAGTGTGTGTGTCCTCTCATACTAGACATCATCACTTAACCATTCATCATGACAATCAACATGATAACTACTAGACATCATCACTTAACCATTCATCATGACCATCAGCATGATAACTACTAGACATCATCACTTAACCATTCATCATGACTATCAACATGATAACTACTAGACATCATCATGACCATGGTCAGTGTTATTATAGAGCAGTAGTCTCTTACCTTGGGGTGGTCAGTGTTATTATAGAGCAGTAGTCTCTTACCTTGGGGTGGTCAGTGTTATTATAGAGCAGTAGTCTCTTACCTTGGGGTGGTCAGTGTTATTATAGAGCAGTAGTCTCTTACCTTGGGGTGGTCAGTGTTATTATAGAGCAGTAGTCTCTTACCTTGGGGTGATCAGTGTTATTAGAGCAGGAGTCTTGGGTTGGTCAGTGGGGTGCCGTCCACCCATTTCCAGGTCCCCTCAGTAACAGTAATTCAGACCAATCAAGGCGTAACTGACTGATGTAACCCCATTGATAAATATATTTTGTTGTCTCACAGAAAACATTGTAATACAAAGTATTGCCTCCACGCATTTCCAAATCCCCTTTGTCTCTCTGTCATTCAGACCGATCCAGACACTATCAATGTTCCTGTTTTAATTCAGTGAGGGATTTGTTGTTGAGAAAGATAAAGAAGTCAATTACATATGAGTATTCATTATTTACCTCTCTCTCTCTCTCTAGCTCTCTCTCTCTCTCTCATGTTGATAGTTGGATACAGTACTGAATTGTTAAGTGATGCTTCCACCTAGTGGTTAAAATGAGAGATGAACTCACCATAGAGAAGAAATAGTGGAATTACAGAAGTGTCAATGGGATCTTTCTCAATTCATCATTCCTCAATTCCTCCTCACATCCTCTCTCCTCCACTCCATTCTCCTCTAATATGGTTGAGTGTGTGTTTTACCTGAGTGCTGGTCTCCTGGTCCATTTTTAGACGAAGGAGACCACCTCTCTTGGTGCTGGTCTCACCGTCTCTCAGGGTGTCTGCACTGATGTAGATATCCACAATCCTCTCCTCCATCTCACCTCTGTTAAACTTGACCTTCTTGTTCATATCTGTTTCAGTATAGATTACCTTTGACATCTTTAACAATACCTAGATCTTTCTTTCTATGTAGGTCTAACGTGCGCTGCCACTTTAAGGGCGCATGGAGCGGTAAGGAAGGAAGAAATAAAGAGAGCTCATTCAGCTCTTTGGGGAGGGGCTCTTGGGTGGCGCGACGGTTTGATTGTGCCGTGCTGCAGAAGTTTTGTTTGTTTTCAGCGCGTGTAGTTTATAAAGTATTTAACTCAATCATCGGTGTGATCGCTCTACGTCGTGGTTGTTTTCGTTTGGGACCGATGCAACTTGTGTATTGTTATTTGAACTGTATTGAGGTGAGGTGTACTAATGACATGTGGCCGAGAAGATTGTGAACATTTTTATGGCCTTTGTTGTGTCTATGAACACCCCCCACATTCATACCCTCTGCACTCCTCCACTGGAAGATAATACAGATTATTGCAAATCCTCTGTTGATGGCTGGGTTCTTTCTTGTATGAAGTTGCTGTTAAATTGCTCTGCCATTATTACTATTATTATTATTATTATTATTATTATTATTATTATTGTATGAGGTATTCTTGGTGGGGTTACCCCTGTGCTGTGATGTGGGTTTAATATGGTGTGTATTCTCTCTCCACTGGCTATCTGGTGAACAGGCTACACTAGGCAGTCTCTTCTGCTGATGTGTGTGTGTGTCTGGTAGTGGTTCTCTCTATTCTACTATTTTCCTTTCGGCATGGTTAATACCTGCCTGGCGCCCGAACAATCTTTCTTTACCCCTCTCAAATAAACACCACTACAATACATTAAGTCTCTGCTTCTAGAATTAATGTGGTGGTCATCCAACATGGCCACCAGGAGGTGTGGTACGTTAACTGCAAGGCCTCTATACGTTAAGTCTCTGCTTCTAGTGACATCTCTGTCTCTGAGTCATCAGTGTGTCTGTCTGTGTGACTGCTGTAGGTGTTAACTCTAGGGAAGTAACAACAAAATGACATGGGTAGTTGTGGCTATGCTAATACAAAAATACAAGTTTGCAAGCTTGTGTGAGAGATTTACAGTGGTTATTGTTAAACCATTTTCTGTGGCACAGTATAAATGATTCCATGTCTCTACATGTTTATCTTGTCCAGAGTACATCTAAACACAGTCCTCCTGTCCAGGGAATGGGACTTGCTATTTGTGATGATGGACAGGACACTATCATACCAGGAAGATATAGATCATAGAGGGGAAGTGGAGAA
The DNA here is from genome assembly GCF_013265735.2 of Oncorhynchus mykiss. Taxonomy (NCBI): domain Eukaryota; kingdom Metazoa; phylum Chordata; class Actinopteri; order Salmoniformes; family Salmonidae; genus Oncorhynchus; species Oncorhynchus mykiss. The sequence goes on from NC_048574.1 coordinate 73,666,360, forward strand.
CAAAGACTAGCTGTTAACATATATTAAATATCATATGTAACAGCCCCAAGATAATTCAGGGAGTTTCCAGAACTCCTCCTTCCTTTCACCTTTCTGCTGATTTGGACCCTCTGTTTACTCCCAAATATACATCAACATGTTCAGGAGGTCAATAACTACAAACATGGGTCATTATAATGTCCAGACAATAGATTTTAGACTACAAACTGCTCCAAGTGGATATTGAGGGTGAGTAGTCTTAACCAGTGAGGTTGAGATGATTACAGTAACCACCATGTCTCTCCTCTACATTTACAGTTTAGTCATTTAGCAGACCCTCTTATCCAGAGCGGCATACAGGACCAATTAGGGTTAAGTGCCTTGCTCAAGGGCACAGCGACAGATTTTCACGTAGTCGGCTCGGGATTTTGATGCAGCAGCCTTTCGGTTTCTGGCCAAACAATCTTAACTGCTAGAAGACCTGCCTCCCTCTCTCTTAATGAACCTGATTGGTCGAGGAGATTGAGTGACAACTGGTTGACTGACTGAAAATATCCATTTCACTTCCCTCCTTTTGGGGCCCATATTGGGAAACAACAGTCAAATATGAGCATTTTACATTGTGCTTATCTGTAACTTGACAGTAAAGATCCTAAGGTTAGAATCAGGGGAGGGGAACCTGATCCTAGATCTGTACCTAGGGAAATTTTCCCCTGAAGTTTGACCGGCCACCAATGACCATAGGGGTCTTTGTTCTATCTATGCTGACTGTGAAGAATTACTCAGAATGAAAAAGCAGAAGCTCTGACAACATCTCCATAGTTTCAGATTTAAGGGACGGCAGGGTAGCCTAGTGGTTAGAGCGTTGGACTCGGAACTGGAAGGTTGTAAGGTCAACCCCCTGAGCTGACAAGGTACAAATCTGTCGGTCTACCCACTGTTCCTAGGCCGTCATTGAAAATAATAATTTGTTCTTAACTGAAAAATATTTTTAAAAAGATCCTAGTTAAATAAAGGTTAAAAAAATATATTTAAAAAAAGGGAAATGAAAGAAGAACAAAAACCCCTCACATGTTTTATGACAAAACGTTCATATTTCCACCCTGTCTTTCAGTAAAACATAACATATATATACTAGTTACATCTAATGACACAACTCTCTCTGCACTGATTCCACTGTTCCACTTGACATCTACCTACATGAACTATTATACAAATCTATAGCTCTACAGCTCTACAGCTCTACAGCTCTACTCTATTGAGAAAGCATCACACAGACCCTTAGATACAGGGACAGAGTCAAAGGCGGCCGGCCCTCTGTTGGACGTAGTACTAACTACAGGTACAGCTGTAGTGTTGGTGACCGAGACCTGGGTGGATGAAGTACTTACTACAGGTACAGCTGTAGTGTTGGTGACAGAGACCTGGGTGGATGTAGTACTAACTACAGGTACAGCTGTAGTGTTGGTGACAGAGACCTAGGTGGATGTAGTACTAACTACAGGTACAGCTGTAGTGTTAGTGACAGAGACCCGGGTGGATGTAGTACTAACTACAGGTACAGCTGTAGTGTTGGTGACAGAGACCTGGGCACTATTGAAAAATAGGATGATACGGTAATAATTATGGACTTAGCCATTAGAATGGAAATGGGGCCCTGGGATGTAGAGCTCACATCCACCCCAACAGAGTTCTTCACTGAGCCCAGACACACACCTACGTTGCCAGTCCTGTCCACTACCACCAGTTCTAACTTTGAACAGCAGTTGGAGCTGCAGTCCACAGGGTCATTTTTTTCGGCCCTGGGGCCTACCGCCCTAGACATGTTGAGGGTCCCGTTGCCCTGGCATAGGGTGACGCAGACAATGCCTGTCTCATTGACACCGTCAGTGAGCGCTGCCAGTTTGAGGAGCTGCATGCTAACGGGCAGTCAGAGGAGAGTCAGAGGTATAATAAGAACCCGTTGTTATCAAGGTAATCAGGTGTATATCCAGGATGCATCCGGTTTACTCAGCCCAACATCACATGCACACTAGCACTCAGTTCACACAGGGAGCAGCGTGAGCAGCGATGTCGTCATTATGTCATCTTAAAACATGGAAGACATTGGATGAATTTACTTTTTTTTTTTTTTTTTATCTGCCTGTTTTTTTTATCTGTGATAATTGTCCAAATAATTCAATGGATATTTTGTGCACAAAGGTGATGAATAAAGTGTCTTCTTACACATTTTTCAAATCTGACTTCTAGGCCTAGCATCCGTTAAACTGCAGAACCGAAACATAACTATTGGAGCAATCGAAACCATGCTTCTAGACCATTAACCCTGGCCCATTGGAGGAGAAGCCTGGTAGCACTCAATGGGGAGTGGTAAAACCTGTCACCTGGAGGGGGGAAGGAGGGAGGGAGGAAGGAGGGAGGGAGAAGGGGTGGAGAGAGAGAGAGAGAGAGAGAGTAATGGCGATATCGGCAGATTTGGTGGACTGAGACGCATCCCATGCAAAAAAAACCTGACATCTCCATCTTAAATTGCCAGATTTTGATGGGGATATTTTTATCCTTAGATTGACTCACCAGTCAATATACTCTATGGGTTTTCTAATATTTGTGGAAAGTACGAATAATATATTTAAAATGGAAATGATGAAATGCACCACATGTAGAGTGTGGACAAAGTCAAATGTACTAATGTAATGTTGATTTGTCAAACAACTTTTATTTTATTTTATTTATTTTACCTTTATTTAACCAGGCAAGTCAGTTAAGAACAAAATTCTTATTTTCAATGACGGCCTGGGAACAGTGGGTTAACTGCCTGTTCAGGGGCAGAACGACAGATTTGTACCTTGTCAGCTCGGGGGTTTGAACTCACAACCTTCCGGTTACTAGTCCAACGCTCTAACCACTAGGCTACCCTGCCGCCCTGTACTGGTGTACAGGAAGCTAGAATCTGTGGAAATAACTACTGATATAAAGAGGAAATAATATTGGTAATATGCTGGTTTCTCTCCTCAGTGTTGTAACTGGTCTGTAGGTGGTCTCTCTCTTCAGCCTGTTCTTCCAGGTCGGTTAAATTAAAAACATTCCTGCGGTAATCCAGGACCACGGTTGCCTACAAGGTGCAGTACTTCCCAACCCTCTCCTCTGGGTTCACCAGACAGGCACACCTGCATCAATTAGTAAAGGGTTTGATGGTTAGTAGAATGAATCAGGTGTGTCAGATTAGGACCACTGAAAACCTAACACACACTAATGTACCCAGAGGCCTTTAGTTAAAAGACACGGTTCATTCTGCACAACAGCCAGAAGAGGGCAGTATTTAACTCCACAAGCTAAAGGAATGATTGGCAGACTAAGCTCTGACTAGACAAACCCCTTTCTGCAGCACTCCAGGACCAGGGTTTTCTACTACACTGTAGGTGCAGTACTTTCCAACCCTCTCCACTGGGTTCACCAGACAGGCACACCTGCATTAATTTGATGCACTACAGGGTTTGATGGTTAGTAGACTGAATCAGGTGTGCCAGTTAAGTGCTAAAACCAAAATGTGAAATGTCTGATGGTCCCTGAGAAGAGGGTTGGGAAACCCTGAACTGGTAGCCTCAATCTTCACTGTAGTGCTGTTTTCCATTATTCTGGGTGATTGAATGATTAAAGTGGTGTATTGGCTATTAGTATTCTAGACCTGAATCAGTCCCTGGTCAGAGGAGAATGATGATGATGAGGTTTAAGGGTATTTTTGTACTGTTACTATGGGAACCTTTATTTAGTATCAGCAGTGGTGTTGGTCATGTTCACACGTAGATCAGTATGGAAGAATGTGAAGCCATGTGGTGTTGCCTCCCTGTGTGCATGCATTAGAATGTGATCTCTATTGATCTGTGCAAACACACATCACTCTGTAAATACAGTGCATTTGGAATGTATTCAGACATGTTAACTTTTTCCACATTTTGTTACGTTACAGGCTTATTCTAATGTGGGTTAAATCGTTTTCCCTCTCTTCAATCTACACCTAACACCTCATGATAACAAAGCAAAAACATTTTTTTATGACATTTTTTTTTTTTTTTTAAATCAGACCCTTTACTCAGTACTTTGTTGAAGCACGTGACAAATAAACTTTGATTTGATTTGAAGCACCTTTGGCATTGATTACAGCCCTGAGTCTTCTTGGGTCTGACGCTACAAGCTTGGCACGCCTGTATTTCTAGGAATTGCTCCCATTCTTCTCTGCAGATCCTCTTAAGCCCTGTCAGGTTGGATGGGGAGTTTTGCAACACAGCTATTTTCAGGTCTCTCCAGAGATGTTCGATCGGGTTCATGTCCGGGCTCTAGCTGGGCCACTCAAAGACATTCAGAGACTTGTCCCAAAGCCACTCCTGCGTTGGCTTGGCTGTGTGCTTAAGGTCATTGTCCTGTTGGAAGGTGAACCTTCGACCCAGTCTGAGGTTCTGAGCGCACTGGACCAGGTTTTCATCAAAAATCTCACTGTACTTTGCTCCATTCATATTTTCCTTGATCCTGACTACTCTCCCAGTCCCTGCCGCTGAAAAATATCCCCATAACTTGATACTGCCCTCACCAAGCTTTACCGTAGGGATGGTGAAAGGTTTCCTCCAGACGTGACGCTTGGCGTTCAGGCCAAACAAATAGTTCAAACTTGGTTTCATCAGACCAGAGAATCTTGTTTCTCATGGTCTAATAGTCATTTAGGTGTCTTTTGGCAAACTCCAAGCGGGCTGTCATGTGTCTTTTACTGAGGAGTGTCTTCCGTCTGGCCACTCTACTATAAAGGCCTGATTGGTAGAGTGCTGCAGAGATGGTTGTACTTCTGGAACGGTCTCTCATCGCCACAGAGGAGCTCTGGAGCTCTGCCAGAGTGACCATCGGGTTCTTGGTAACATCCCTGACCAAGGCCCTTCTCCCCCGATTGCTCAGTTTTGCCAGGCGACCAGCGCTAGGAAGAGTCTTGGTAGCAAAGGATCTGAATACTTATGTAAATAAGGTATTTCAGTTCATTTTGGGGGAGAAAAAATCATCTAAAACCTGTTTTCACTTAGTCATTATGAGGTATTGAGTGTAGATTGATCTTTTTTTATTTAAGCCATTTTAGAATATGGCTGTAATATGAATATGGCTGTAATGTCACAAAATGTGAAAAAGTCAAGGGGTCTGAAAGCACCTAATCCAGCAGACATATAGTGTTATCTATACAGTTGCTGTACTTCACACATTCAGCAGCTATGAAAATTATGTTTCTGATTCCCTCCCTCTGCATCAATATTGTTTAATATTCACCATTATATTACTGATTAGCACAGCGGTCTAAGTCATCACAGTGCTGAGGCGTCACTATAGCCCGGGGTTTGATCCCAGGCTGCGTCACAACGGGCCATGACCAGGAACCCCATCGGGTGACCCAAAACTGGCCAAGCACTGTCCGGGTTAGGGGAGAGTTTGGCAGGAGGGGAGCTATTCTTGGCTCATCGCACTCTAGTGACTCCTTGTGGAGGGACGGGAGCCTGCAACCTAACTTTGAATGTCAGTCAAATGGTGTTTCTTCCAACACATTGGTGAGGTTGACTTCTGGGTAAGTGAAAGGAAGGGGGATACCTAGTCAGTTGTACAACTGAATGCATTCAACTGAAATGTGTCTTCCGCATTTAACCCAACCCCTCTGAATCAGAGAGCAAGTATTGTGTTTAGAAGTTGGAGGCTAGGTGTTCATGACCTTCTCCTCTCCAGAACTCCACCGAGGACTTTCAGCGCTGAGACAAGATTGTAACTAGCAACTGGGGAGGAAATGGGGTTAAAACTATAATACATTTTTTGGGGGGTGAATCATTTGACATAGTTTTAAAGAGAAGTGACACTTAGTGATGGCTTTGAAATAAACTTGAGTCAAAGAGTAACAAGTAGGCTGTCTAACCAGAGAGAGAAGATTAAACTGTGTCTATCAGAGGGAGATGGGAGGGAGAGCAGTAGCAGTAGCAGGGTTAGTAGTTTCCTGTGTCTGTGAGGGCAGAGCTCAGTACGGCTCACTCTATCAACCACAAGAAGGAGAGAGCGGTCTCGTTCAAGGTCGACTATATTGCAGTCAGGCTGCACACAACAACTAATGGGCCTCCGATTGCTATATCATATAATGTGGTTAGCTGATGTGTTAAACACCTATCCAGAAGTTGTGAGATCTGGAAGGCGACTTCATTGCAGTCAGCCTGGAACACGACAATGTTACGACAGGGGTGGGAGGAGAGAGGGGCCAGGGCTCAGTTATCAGTTGTCCATTAATTTATGTTAGTATTTTTTGCTGATACAAGATTGTCTTATGTGACTTAGTCATAAGTCTGGGCATACAGATAAGAGCCGTTTGGGTACGACCTGAGTGTGTGACATCCTGTTCTCATATATCTACAGGAACTTAGATGGGTGGAAACATGAAGGAAGGAACAAACAATGGTGGCAATGTTAGCTATTTTAATCTGAACAGACAAGCTAAATCAGCTTTTACACACCATGTTCTGTGTCTACCCATCTAAGTTCCACCCGTCTGCTAAACTGCCACAATGACAAAAGTTTTTGGGTAATTTTCCTATTTTCCTAATTGTTGGGCTTTCCTAACGATGCACTGTTGAGTGGTTGTTAATGATTGCTTCATTTTTGCTGATCTTATAACAAAGTGTTTGTTAAAGGAATCTACAGTCTCTCTTCCTGTAGAATTGCTATCATAAATCAATTACATGTATCTTATCTTTGTAAGGTTGTAGTTAGGTGTTGTAGTTTACACCAAACTCACCCTGACGACTCTCTCGCTCTAACACCTTCAAGAGGGCTTCAAACTTGTTAGCAGGGGGTTTCTGATGAACTTGGGTGGGGGGGGGGTCTACCAGTCAACTATCTATCCTGCCCTCTATCGACCATTCATAGTGACAATAGTGGTAGATGGATTGTTTGTCCAGATCTGCAATAGGCTAACTGGCAATCATACCACACATAAAAGCATTCCAAGCTGCATCTATAGGAATTGCTGATAGGCAGCAGACAGGCCAGTTGCATCATTGTGCATAAAATAACAGTATAGACATGAGACACAGCTCAAAAAGATCCCCTATTGATCTTGCTTAGGGACAATACAGTTATCCTGCCAAGACTAGCCTACAAAACCAAAATCCAATGAATAATTGCATTATTGTTCTACTCTAGGCTGTAGACTGCAGTAAAAATGTAATAATAAGCCCTGTTATTTGAATGTTTCATTCCATTTGGATCAGTTGTGGGTCTACTCTGACAGATTCTAGAAAGGAGCAGCAGCAGGCCAGTCTGGTTGTATTTTTACTGCTGATACTGATGCGCTGTCTCTTGCCGATCATCATTCTCCCAAGTCGTTCTATATAGTGTGACCACATAGGCCTATGATCCCAGCAGGCCCAGTTATTCAGAAAAGCTCAACACACCTTCTGCCTGCTTTCCGATCCGAGCGGCTATTCCTCAACCTAGAACCTAAAGCTTAAATATAGCCTAAATACTTTCATTTTAAAATGTATTTCCTTTTAAGTGTGCATTAACATAACAGGTCACAATGTTTTAATCTGATTAGGCTACTTTAAAAGTCTCCTGTAGACTACCTGCAAATGTTCATCCACTCCCCTCTAATGTAATTCAAGCATCCAAACTGCACACCGGCCATTCCATTACACCAAAAAATGTAAAGAAATTTGGAGATTGTCAAGCCAAGACTTTAATCCTGAGTAGGGAGGGTTATATTTTCTGTTTGTCAAGATTGACATACTCTATTTGATTGTGGTGTTGAAAACGCAAACCATGATGATAAGCACTCAGTCACTAATCGGTATGCAGTCATGTGTTGCTTATTGGTTGGTGGAAAATGTGTTGCATATATGTTATATAATTAAAGCAATAAGACCTGAGTTGGTGTGGCATTGCGTCGTGCTTAAGTACATCCCTTAGCCGTGGTATATTGGCCATAAATCACAAACCCTTGAGGTGCCTTATTGCTCTTATAAACTGCTTACCAACTTAATTAGAGCAGGAAAACAAAATGTATTGTCATACCCGTGGTATACGGTCTGATATACCATGACTTTCAGACAATCAGAACACAGGGCTCAAACCACCCAGTTTATAATTATAAATACAGCACCAAACTGTTGAAAATATGGTATCCCACTAGCTCATCATTATCTGAATCCGGCTCTGATCATAAAACAGGCAGAGAGAGTTGGATCATCTGTTGTGCTCGGCGAACCTTCAACCTTCTGGCCCGTTAGCCCTGCGTGGCATCCACTGTGGTAAAGTTGATATCCACGTTTGTAAGAACAAGGTTGCTACAGTTATTATTTATGGTGGTAATTCCTTTTTTTGTACATTTTAAAAGGGGAGGGTCTGCACCTTTTGGACAGTACTAGGGGAAGGTTATGTGAAAATATTATTTACGTTAGGGAGGGGGGTGAATCTTTTTTATGACACCTCCAGTTAGCAAGACCGTACAAACAGATCTGGGACTCAGGCTAGGAAAGATCTAAACAGCAGTCAGAAGTCATGAGTGAAGTCACCCTGATGACTGACTGATGACTGGTATCCTTCCATATCACAGGAGGTTGGTGGCACCTTATTTGGAGAGAGGGGCTTGTAGTAATGACTGGAGCGGAATCAGGGGAAGGGATTCAAATACATCAAACACATGGTTTCCAGGTGTATGATGTCATTCCATCCTCCGTTCCGGACATTATTATGATATTATGAGCTGTCCTCCCTTCAGCAGCCTCCACTGTTCCACATATACCAAATGTGATACATTTGCTGAAATATTTTAATTGACAATTAAGATTTTATGTTTTATTCTATTGAAATTATGATACTTGGTTCTGCCACAACATTTTTAAATAAAACCTGTTGTTGAGTCACACAACCTCAGAGACTTGTGACCATGACAACTGACTGAGCACACATTGAGGTGTTTGACTTGGGGTTGAGAAGAGCGTGAGAAAGACAGGAAGGGGGAACATGAACTCTTTCTCAGCAGCATCACTTTTAGTTTCAAATGGCCCTGTGGTGAACCAAGGTAGAGCTGTGTACATCCTCATGCATGTGTACGTGTGCAGACACAAAGATCTGCATGACTTTGTGCACGTGTTATCTTGGTGCTTCAGTGTGGGAACATGGTTTGTGGTCATGTCTGCTTGTAAAGTCAGACATCTGACCAGCTATAAGTAGAAATGTTCAGTCTGCAACACACAAGTCCTAAAGCTGAACAATAGAGGAATCTGCATACAGTCTATCTGCACTTGTCATATCCTTTCTGCCTCTGTCTGAATTTTGCTGCTCCCCAGCTTCCTGTGATAAAGGCTTCTTCTTCCTCTTCTTCATCTTCCTTGTCTCCGTGTTACCATAGCTCTGACTGAAGTCTGGAGGAGTCAACAGGTCATATTGACTAGGCTCATAACATCTTAAGATATGGGGAAAACGTGCGTAGTCGTAATTATAATTTTTTTGGGGGCGGTAGCAATGGCGTTGACCCTGGGTCTTTACTTTGGACGGGTGAGATCATTTTATTTGATTCATATGCAACTGTCATTGTTGTCTTCCCCTAAAGATTAGGGGTTCCAGAATAGTCAACACAATCTATAGTGGAACATTGTTTACTGCATCATACAGTTCTCATTCTGAATTAATTATTTGAAATGTTAAGCTTCATAGTTTGATCATCTATATTGACAACAGACATGGGTTTACACACATGAAAAATTATTTCAAATACTTTGAGTGTTTTCTGGAGTCTGCCTGAAGTACCAGATGGGACATTTCTATTGGTCTATTGAGCCAGGCAAGATCAAAATGGCACTTCTTTATTTGTACGATATTTGAAAACCAGGTCTGATTGAGTTTATCATCAAAAGCTCAAGTTCCTCTACTATCTGTTGACTTTATCTGATATGAGAGAATATACACTGCTGTTCAAAAGTTTGAGGTCATTTAGAAATGTCGTTGTTTTTTAAAAAAAAGCAAAAAAATGTTGTCCATTAAAATAACATCAAATTGATCTGAAATACGTTGTAGACATTGTTCATTTTGTAAAGGAGTATTGTAGCTGGAAATGGCTGATTTTTCATGGAATATCTACATAGGCATACAGAGGCCCATGCTGATTGATCATTAGAAAACCCCTTTGCAATTATGTTAGCATAGATGAAAACTGTTGTTCTGATTAAAGAAGCAATAAAACTTACCTTCTTTAGACTAGTTATGTATCTGGAGCATCAGCATTTGTGGGTTTGATTACAGGCTCGAAATGGCCTGAAACAAAGACCTTTCTTCTGAAACTCGTCAGTCTATTCTTGTTCTTAGAAATGAAGGCTATTCCATGTGAGAAATTGCCAAGAAACTGAATATCTCATACAACGCTGTGTACAGAACAGTGCAAACTGTCTCTAACCAGAATAGAAAGAGGTGCACAACTGAGCAAGAAGACAATTACATTAGAGCGTTTATTTTGAGAAACAGACACCTCATAAGTCCTAAACTGGCAGCTTCATTAAATAGTACCCAGGCAGATTGGTCAGGCGGCGGCTCAGGGTCAGGACAGGCAAGGGTAAAAACCAGAAGGACGAGAAAAGAAAGACTGGCGAAAAGCAGGAGCTGATACAAAAACCGCTGGTTGACTTGACAAACAAGGTGAACTGGCAACAGACAAACAGAGAACACCGGTGTAAATACACAGGGGATAATGGGGAAGATGGGCGACAATGGAGGGGGGTGGTGACAATCGCAAAGACAGGTGAAACAGATCAGAGTGTGACCCCTAAAAGTGTTGGGCCATCAATAAAGGGCCTTTTGAGTAATTCAGTGAAACATAACTATTTATTTCAACAAATTTTAACATTCTGTCATAAAGAACACAATCATTTTAATTTAAAAAAACAAATGTTTTATCATCTCCAGAGTATTAAGCATGAAAAGCAACTATAAAAGGTGACAATTAAAGTAACAGGGTTGACCGTGACAGGGTGGACTATTTCATCTTAAATCAGCCATAACTCCACTTGTGACAGGGGAAAGAAGCTGGTTGTGTGCGATAGAGAATGTGAACTTTACAAAATGTGAATTTAACATAGATAAAACATTTCTATCTATAGGTAACAGGGTTGACGTGCCATGCTCTAAGCACTTTCCCCACAAAACACCAGATAACGGCTAAAAAAAGTCAACGCAGCTCACTTGTTTTTACACTTTTTAAAAAGTAATTAAAAAAATACAAGTTTAACAGTATTAAAGAGAGCTCAGATTAACAGACTTAACTGTAAACCGGAGGGACAAATGTAAATTCATCACCATCAAATAAAATGAGTAATTTCAGAATTTTCAAAGCAACAAAATAACCACGGTTTACAATGATGGTGATAACTTGGAGAAATGTGGGTTGAAGTGTATTTAAATCTTCGTAGAAGTCAGACAAACATGATAAGGGACAACTCATTTATTTGATTGAAAACACACTATTATTATTATTATTATCACTCCAAATTGTTCCTCCCAAACCAATCTAATTCTTTCTACACATTTCCATTACACAAATTTCTCCGCCATTCAATTTTTTTATTATTATTTTTTATTTCACCTTTATTTAATCAGGTAGGCCAGTTAATCAGGTAGGCCAGTTGAGAACAAGTTCTCAATTACAACTGCGACGTGGCCAAGATAAATCAAAGCAGTGCGAAACAAACAACAGAGGGATAAACAAACGTACTGTCAATAACACAATAGAAAAATATATATATACAGTGTGTGCAAATTAAGTAAGATTAGGGAAGTAAGGCAATAAAAAGGCCACAGAGGCATAGTAATAAAAATGTAACTATTAAATACTGGAGTGATAGATGTGCAGAAGATGAATGTGCAGAAGATAAATGTGCAAGTAGAGCTATTGGGGTGCAAAGGAGCAAAAAAATAAATAACAATATGGGCATGAGTTGGTTGGGTGGGCTATGTACAGATGGGCTGTGTATAGGTGCAATAATCTGTGAGCTGCTCTGACAGCTGATGTGGAGCTCTATGCCTGTACAACAGAGGATTCTCTACATGCAGGGCTGGGTGTTTAAATCCCATTTCTTTCCTAATTTACCAATTAAAATGATTAAGCCATGCAAACAACCATTATTGAGGAAAAGTCCATCCACATAATTATCCCACTTCCATAACTTCTACAATACAGCTGCCCAGATACTATTCTAACCCATTTCTTATCTTTCAATTGCTCCCATCGAATCTCTGCTGGAATCCTTTTCTTAATGGGCTTATTTCTTACATCTCTTAGCCCAAATGGTCCAGGCTCCCTCTGGCTGTTCTAAAATCACCTCTTTTCCTTCCTTAGATGTTTACCATGAACCCGGACCCACAGATGGTGGGTATGGAATTTTAGTTAGTGTGTGAATCAACTGTTAAATTGAGTGTTTATTCAAAATGTCCACACATGATACAAGGACATAAATGTCCTATATGTATGAAAACGACCCAAATCTATCACACAAAAGAGTTAGCCGCCTTTAAAAAATATATATATATATATTTTTTAATTCATGGGGAGAAACAGAGACCTAGTAAGTATTAAGCAATGTATTGAAACTAAATGTTATTTTTACAGAATCCTTTCCCACTGGACATGGCCCCTACATCTATTGATGATCAATACGTTGGCTGCAGAGCGAACATGCGCATTCAGGTGAACACAGACTACCTCCCACGTGAGAAGAAAACCAGTACAAACTTCAATAATGCCTGGAAGGAAGCAGAAGAAAAAGCCAAACCGTCTATCCATGGTCTGCAAGATGAACACTCCAAAGCTATATATGTGTACACAAATGAAGAGCCTAAGATCTACCCGGACTTCAACAGAGAAGTTAGAGATGGTAGATCTAATTATGGGACAACATTCCAGTACCATTCCCTGCACTTCTATCTAACTGAAGCCATTCAGATTCTCAAACAAAGGCAAACAACATGCATGACCACCTACCGTAGAACCAATGTGTATTTTCATGATGTCAAAGAATATATCCGTTTCGGCACCTTCACCTCGAGCACTTTAAACAAGAAAATAGGCAGAGATTCATTTGGAGCGACGTCCTGCTTTGAGATCACCACATGTTTTGGAGCTGACATATCACATTACTCTGCATTTACAGGAGAGAGAGAAGTCTTAATTCCTCCCTATGAGGTATTCACAGTGACCAACATCCAGACGAAGTCACCAGAGAATAACCTGTGGTGTGAAGTCGTCTACACATTAGTGAACACTGGACATCAGAGTGACTTGAATTGCAAGTTGCAAAATGGAGTAAAAGTCTAACCTGTGAAGCAGCTTTTCTGCATTCAACCGCACATCAGGAAAAGGCTACATAACGCTCTATAATGTGTTGATAATTACTGTATATCACTGATCATTCCCCACCAATGTACGATTAAGTCATCTGTAAAAATAAAAAATGTTTACTTTCCTCCTTTCAGTTGTAATGATCCTGTTAAAGACTGTTTAACCCTTATTGCAGCCTCAGATTAAGATCAAGTTATAAAAAAGTATAATTTGCCGACATTGAATCAAATTGTAATTTGTGATTTGTTGACATTTGTTAGCATGTGTACCGTGTTTGTTTATATTCACCATTATGTTACTGATTCCCTCCATCAATATTGTGTTTATATTCACTATTATGTTGCTGATTCCCTCCATCAATATTGTGTTTATATTCACTATTATGTTGCTGATTCCCTCCATCAATATTGTGTTTATATTCACCATTATGTTACTGATTCCCTCCATCAATATTGTGTTTATATTCACCATTATCTTACTGATTCCCTCCATCAATATTGTGTTTATATTCACCATTATGTTACTGATTCCCTCCATCAATATGGTGTTTATATTCACCATTATGTTACTGATTCCCTCCAACCTATCAATATTGTGTATATTTAACATTATGTTACTGATTCCCTCCATCAATATAGTGTTTATATTCACCATTATGTTACTGATTCCCTCCATCAATATTGTGTTTATATTCACCATTATGTTACTGATTCCCTCCAACCCATCAATATGGTGTTTATATTCATCATTATGTTACTGATTCCCTCCAACCCATCAATATTGTGTATATTTACCATTATGTTACTGATTCCCTCCATCAATATTGTGTTTATATTCACCATTATGTTACTGATTCCCTCCAACCCATCAATATTGTGTATATATACCATTATGTTACTGATTCCCTTCATCAATATTGTGTTTATATTCACCATTATGTTACTGATTCCCTCCACCCCATCAATATTGTCTTTATATTCACCATTAAATTGCTGATTCCCTCCAACCCATCAATATGGTGTTTATATTCACCATTATGTTACTGATTCCCTCCAACCCATCAATATGGTGTTTATATTCACCATTATGTTACTGATTCCCTCCAACCCATCAATATGGTGTTTATATTCACCATTATGTTACTGATGCCCTCTGATTCCCTCTCCCTCTATCTAATGGGTAACTTGATATTTGTCGACATTTGATAGCATCTTTCTTAACATTGTAATGATCCTGTATTAAGGGATATCCCCCCTTTAAAAAAATAATAATCTTGACCAAAAATGACATACTCAAATCTAACTCTCTGTAGCTCAGGCCCTGAATCAAGGATATGCATTTTCTTGGTACCATTTGAAAGGAAACACACCTTCTGCCTGCTTTCTGATCCGAGCGGCTATTCCTCTACTTAGAACCTAAAGCTTCAATATAGCCTAAATACTTGTCATTTAACTTTAAAATGTATCACATTTTATGTGGAGGAAAGGAAACATGGCTGACGTTTTACATTCTGCTATTTTGTTAGTTTTTTTGTGTTTTGTGTAACTTATCTTTTTACTTATTTTGTACATAGTGTTGCTGCTACAGTTTCTTATGACCGAAAATAACTTCTGGAAATCAGAACAGCAATTACTCACCGCAGACTGGAGGAAACATTTTCCTTTAACGAGTCTGATGAGAAGGATATACTGCTTTCACTGGAACAGGCCCTGATCCCCGTCATTTGCTTTAAAATTGATGTAGGAAAAGGGGCCGCAGATCGGGAAGCCTTCTGAGATTCCATAGGCGAGCGAGTAAAGTCCCACTGCCATCCGTTCTTCTTGCTAACGTGCAATCATTGGAAAATTAAATTGACAACCTACAATTTAAGATTATCCTACCAAAGGGACATTAAAAACTGTAATATCTTATGCTTCACAAAGACGTGGCTAAACGACATTAAGGATAATATAGAGCTGGTTGGATTTTCCATGCACCGGCAGAACAGAGAAGCTACGTCTGGTAAGACGAGGGGTGGGGGTGTGTCTATTTGTCAATAACAGCTGGTGCGCACTGTCTTATATTAAAGTAGTCTCGAGGTACTGCTTGTCTGAGGTATAGCACCTTATGATAAGCTGTAGACCACAGTATCTACCAAGAGAGTTCTCCTCTATATTATTCGTAGCCATCTATTTACCATCACAGAACGAAGCTGGCATTAAGACCGCTCTTAACCAACTCTATAAGGCCATAAGCAAACAAGAAAATGCTCACCCAGAAGCGGCTCTCCTAGTGGCCAGGGACTTTAATGCAGGAAAACTTAAATCAGTTTCACCAAATTATTACCAGAATGTCACATGTGCAAAAAGAAGGAAAAAAATAATAGACCACCTTTACTCCACACACAGAGATGCATACAAACTCTCCCTCACCCTCCATTTGGCAAATCTGACCATAATTATGTCCTCCTGATTCCTGCTTACAAGCAAAAACTAAAGCAGGAAGTACCAGTGACTCTCGCAATACAGAAGTGGTCAGATGATGCGGATGCAACACTACAGGACTGTTTTGTTAGGACAGACTTGAATATGTTCCGGGATTCATCCAATGGCATTGAGAAGTAGAGCACCTCAGTCATCGGGTTCATCATTATGTGCATCGACGACATCGTCCCCACAGTGACTGTAAGTACATATCCCAACCAGAAGACATGGATTACAGGCAACATCCGCATCGAACTAAAGGCTAGAGCTGCCGCTTTCAAGGAGCGGGAGACTAATCCGGACGCTTCTAAGAAATCCAGCTATGCCCTCAGACGAACCATCAAACAAGCAAAGAGTCATTGTAGGATTAAGATTGAATCTTACTACACAGGCTCTGATGCTGTTCTGGATGAATGTGTGATAACACTCTCGGTAGCCAATGTGAACAAAACCTTTAAACAGGTCAACATTCAAAAATCCGCTGGGCCAGATGCATTACCAGGACGTGTACTCAAAGCATGCGCGGACCAACTGTCAAGTGTCTTCACTGACATTTTCAACCTCTCGCTGACCGAGTCTCTAATACCTACATGTTTCAAGCAGACCACCATAGTCCCTGTGCCCAAGAAAGTGAAGGTAACCTGCCTAAATGATTACCGCCCCGTAGCACTCACGTTGGTAGCCATGAAACACTTTGAAAGGCTGGTCATGGCTCACATCAACAGCATCCTCCCGGACACCATAGACCCAATAAATGTGCATACCGCCCCAACAAATCCACAGATGACGCAGTCTCAATCGCACTCCACACTGCCCTTTCCCACTTGGACAAAAGGAACACCTATGTGCGAATGTTGTTCATTGACTACAGCTCATCATTCAACACCATAGTGCCCTCGAAGCTCATCACTAAGCTAAGAACTCTGGGACTAAACACCTCCCTCTGCAGCTGGAACCTGGACTTCCTGACGGGCCGCCCCCAGGTGGTAAGAGTAGGCAACAACACGTCTGCCACACTGATCCTTAACACTGGGGCCCCTCAGGAGTGTGTACTTAGTCCCCTGCTGTACTCCCTGTTCACCCATGACTACGTGGCCCAACACACCTCCAACACAATCATTAAGTTTGCTGATGACACAACAGTGGCAGGCCTGATCACCGACAATGATAAGATGGCCTATAGGGAGGAGGTCAGAGAACTGGCAGTGTGGTGCCAGGATAACAACCTCTCCCTCAATGTGAGCAAGACAAAGGAGCTGATTGTGGATTACAGGAAAAGGCGGGCCGAACAGGCCCCCATTAATATCGTTGGGGCTGTAGTGGAGCGGGTCGAGAGTTTAAAGTTCCTTGGTCTCCACATCACCAATTAACTATCATGGTCCAAACATAACAACACAGTCGTGAAAAGGGCACGACAAAACCTGTTCCCCTCAGCAGACTGAAAAGATTTGGCATGGGTCCCCAGATCCTCAAAAAGTTCTACAGCTGCACAATCGATAGCATCCTAACTGTTTGCAGCACTGCCTGGTATGGCAACTGCTCGGCCTCCGACCGCAAGGCACTACAGAGGGTAGAGGGTACGGCCCAGTGCATCACTGGGGCCAACCTTCCATCCAGGACCTCTATACCAGGCGGTGTCAGATGAAGGCCCTAAGAATCTATTCAGAGAGAGAGAGAGAGAGAGAGAGAGAGATTTCATATGTAAATATTACCTGGTTTCTATGACACATCTATAGTTCTTATTGAATGACATCGAAACATTCTTTTTTTTAACATGATTGGAAGCAATATATCATTGTTTTTTTATTTTCAATTAACAAGGTAAAATGTTCAAATATCTCACGCTGTGGTCAGTGGTGTGCCGTCCACCCACTTCAAGGTCCCCCCTCAGTGACAGGTTCAGTCTGACCAATCCAGGCTCTCAGGTGGAGGTTGAAGAGAAATATCTGTTGTTGAGAAAGATAAAAAAAACTGTCACTTTTTATATATTTATAAAATACTGCCCAAATATGAGTGTACTGATGAAACATATATTTTCTCTCTCTCTCTCTCTCACCTGTTCCTCTCTGCTGTTTGTGATCACCAGGTCTGCTCCTCTCTCCAGACAGTCCTGTCTGCTCTCCTCCCCGGTTTTCTTCTCAGTAGAGAGGAAGTACAAACGTGTCAAAAGTGTCAAAAGTGTCTCCATCCCTCCCTCCTGAAAATGCTGCTCTGTTGAAGAACAAAGGTGAAAGCAGTGAGAAACTAAGCAGGTAAACCCATTGATATATAATTACTATTGATTTTACATCTGATTTATCATAGTTTGATTCTCACCTATAACAAAAAGCTTTGCCTGAATATGGGTTCTCTTCAGTCAGATTGTGGTAGCTGGTGATGGGGTTCACTTTGGGGTCATGATAGGGGCTGCACCAAATGATTGATGTATTATAATAATGAATTATGCTTATGTTGTATTAATAGAAGGGGAAGGGCTATAAGACCCTCCCCCACTACATTTATAGGGTCCTGGACCACATATTATCAATATATTAATTCTAAGGTTTAATACTGTTCCACAGTTCTTTTCTAGTCTCTGCCTCTTGTAAGAAACGGTATGAGAGATGTGTGAGTTGTTTACAGTCAAAACAGGGTGTCTGTGAGAAAAGGCCTCAAGGCTAAAAGAGATTCATAGACACAGAACCCTGCAGGGGAGTGAAAGAGATAAGACAAGTCAGACATACCACTGTAAGCCACACGGGAGTGGAAAATTACTGCTGAACCCTTAGAAAACACTGGAACTATTGTCTCTCCTGCAAGTTTGTATAACTGTATATGCATGGGCTTGGTCTCATGAGTAGAAGGTGTTGATGTAGGCAGTTACATCACTAGGGGTTGACTGCAAGTATATTAAAACAACTTTTAACTTTTTGATTTTGCAGAACTTACTCGGAAACATTTGTGCTGTGTTTCCGTTGTCACCTTCTGTCTGCAATTGCATTAATAAAGGTTTCATTTATTTGAAGATATTGTCTGATTGCTGATTTCACCAAGAAGCCAATGATTGACAAGGAATAAGGAACCTACCCCAACACTGGTCTGTAGCTGGTCTCTCTTCAGTCCGGTTGTTGTAGCTGGTCTGTAGCTAGACTCTCTTCAGTCTGGTTGTTGTAGCTGGTCTGTAGCTGGAATCTCTCTGCAGTTGCAGGGAGAAACTCTGGAACCAGTTGTTACTTTTATTCTCAGAATATTTGATGGCTCTGTTATCTACAAAGTATAAACATATAGTTACCAGGTAAAACACCAGGTAAATAGGCCTAGTAACCAGCACTTCTTACAACTAGGTGATAAGCAACGAACTTGGACACAATCTCACAGTTGAGAGACAGGCCTATGATCCCAGCCAGTAGGAGAACACACAGCAGCCCCAGAAACACTGCACAGCTAGGAAGGGTCTCTTCTCAGAGCTATCAGGCTCTGTGGACACATACAAGACACTTTCATTTGTTTTGTGTGTGTGCGTGCTACCAGAGTGCTGGTCTCCTGGTCCTTTATTCTTCTCTTTTGGTGCTGGTCTCACCGTCTCTCAGGGTGTCTGCACTGACGTAGATATCCACAATCCTCTCCTCCATCTCACCTCTGTCAAACTTGACCTTCTTGTTCATATCTGATTCAGCATAGATGACCTTTGACATCTTTAACATTGCCTGGGTCTTTCTTTCTATGTAGGTCTACTAGAAGTCTCTGCTTCTAGAATTAATGCGGTGGTCTTCCAACATGGCGGTCAGGAGGTGTCATATGTCAACTGCAAGACCTCTAAACGTTAAATTTATGCTTCTAGTGATATCTCTGAGTCATCTGTGTTTCTCTGTCTGTGTGACTGCTGTAGGTGTTAACTCTAGGGAAGTATCAACAAAATGACATAGTAGTTGTAGCTATGCTAATACAACAAAATAGAACAAGTTTACATACTTGTGTGTGTGTGTGCATGTGAGAGATTTTTGCAGTGGTTATTGTTAAACCATTTTCTGCAGCACAATATAAATCATTCCATGTCTCTACATGTTCATCTTGTCCAGAGTGTATCTCAACACAGTCCTCCTGCCCAGGGAATGGGACTTGCTATTTGTGATGATGGACAGGATATTATCATACCAGGAAGATATAGATCATAGAGGGGAAGTGGAGAACAAAGACTAGCTGTTAACATATATTAAATGTCATATGTAACAGCCCCAGACATAATTTGCCGCAGACCTCTCCTCTCTTCATTAACGTGATTGGTCGAGGAGATTTTGAGTAAGAGCTATTTGAGCGACTGAAAAGATGCACTTCCCTCTTTTGGGACCCTTATAAGGGAACAACAGCCGAATATGAGCATGTGATATTAGATATTACAAAGACTGACTGTCAAAAATGATTAAATAACATGCTTTGATATCTCTACTACACTCATTGATTGGTGATACAGTCATACAGTGTACATGTCACACCCTGATCTGTTTCACCTGTCTTTGTGATTGTTTCCAAATCCCTCCAGGTGTCACCCATCTTCCCAGTTATCCCCTGTGTATTTAAACCTGTGTTCTCTGGTTGTCCGTTGCCAGTTGTCTTGTTTGTCAAGTCAACCAGTATTTTTCTCAGCTCCTGCTTTTCCCTAGTATCTCTTTTTCTCACCCTCCTGGTTTTGACCCTTGCCTGTCCTGTCTCTGAGCCCGTCCGACTACTCTGCCTGTCCTGACTCTGAGCCAGCCTGCCGTCTTGTACCTTTGCCCCTATACTCTGGATATTTGACCGTTGCCTGCCTTGACCTGCCCCTGCTGCTATAATAAACAGTTTTACTATGCAGTCTGCATCTGGGTCTTACCTTGATTCCTGAGGGTATGTAATGGTGGTTTGGTACTGTTGAGAATGTCATCACCAGGCCTCAATTGGAGCATGTAAATATCTGTAGAATACATTTGAATTGAGAAATATTTGAATGCACAAAGTCAAATGTCCTAAATTCATGTTGTATCTGATAATGTGTGAAACATAACTACTGGTACACAGGAAGCTACAAACAGGAAATAAGTAGGACTTTTATTCATATGATACAACAAAAAATACAACAATAGGTGTGTAGAGAGAGAGAGAGAGACAAAGTTATGTGCACTATAAGTTGCTGTACGTGTTACAGTATGTTGTCATGGTGATGTTAAATCACTTGCTCACAAATAAAGTAGATTTTCTTGTCACATGACAAGTCATTCCATGCCTTCAGATGATGGTGAATTTTGTTTATTTCAGCACAGTGCTCCTCGCCATGTTCTGCATAGCCACCACCATTATCAGGCTGTGGATCATACCAGTACCTACAGGGTTAAAAACAGTCAGATATCATGGTTAATACCAGTACCTACAGGGTTAATAACAGTCATATGGTTAAAACCAGTACCTACAGGGTTAACAACAGTCAGATATCATGGTTAATACCAGTACCTACAGGGTTAAAACAGTCAGATGCCATTGTTAATACCAGTACCTACAGGGTTAAAACTGTCAGATATCACGGTTAATACCAGTACCTACAGGGTTAAACACAGTCAGATATCATGGTTAATACCAGTACCTACAGGGTTAAAACAGTCAGATATCATGGTTAATACCAGTACCTACAGGGTTAACAAGAGTCAGATATCATGGTTAATACCAGTACCTACAGGGTTAACAACAGTCAGATATCATGGTTAATACCAGTACCTACAGGGTTAACAACAGTCAGATATCATGGTTAATACCAGTACCTACAGGGTTAAAAACAGTCAGACATAACTTAGAACATCGCAAATCTTTTTTTTTTGTGTGTCTGTGAATTTTACCAATTTTTCTCCCCAATTTCATGGTATCCAATTGTTTTTCGTAGCTACTATCTTGTCTCATTGCTACAACTCCCGTACAGGCTCAGGAGAGATGAAGATCGAGAGCCATGCGTCCCCCGAAACACAACCCAACCAAGCCATACGGCTTCTTAACATCGCGCGCATCTAACCCAGAAGCCAGACGCACCAATGTGTCGGAGGAAACTGGCAACCTTGGTTAGCGCGCACTGCACTCTCCTTCAGAGCCTGGGCTCGAACCCAGAGTCTCTGATGGCACAGCTGGCACTGCAGTCCAGCGCCCTTAACCACTGCGCCACCCGGGAGGCCAGAACATCGCAATTCTAAATAATATACAGACATGTTTCATTTTTAACTTTGTTGCCTGCCATCAATGACAATTACCTCTATAGAAAAAGGTTGAATGTCTTATTGATAGATTAGTTATCATCTCTCACCTTGTGGTCAGTGGGGTGCCGTCCACCCATTTCCAGGTCCCCAGAGTCAGTCAGACCAATCCAGACTGCCTTCTTGAGGTTGAAGAGAAACTCCTGTTGAGAACGATTAATATACAGTATATTTATGTTTGATCATTTCTACCCATCTCTTTCTTTCTCACTCTCACCTGTTCCTTATTGCTGTTTATGATCACCAGGTCTGCTCCTCTCTCCAGACAGTCCTGTCTGCTATTCTCCCAGGTTTTCTCAGTCGTCTCAGAGAGGAAGTACCAACTTTATTCAAATTTCTGCCAGCCTTCAGGACAGGTTTGTTCTACCAGAATATAACATGAATTTCCTTCAACTTATCACCCTGTATACTTAATGAAATAATACAGACACACTATGCAGTTTGTTGGATGAATGATAATTTGTTACTGTAGGTTTACTCACTGCAATTGGTAAGCCTCCCGCTAAGAAAATCTCTGTCTGTAGTTGGTCTCTTTCTTTAGTTAGGTTGTTGTAACTGGTCTGTAGCTGGTCTCTCTCTTTAGTCAGGTTGTTGTAGCTGGCCTTATTTTCTTTTTTATATATATTTTAACCCCTTTTTCTCCCCAATTTCATGCTATCAAATTGGTAGTTAGTCTTGTCTTATCGCTGCAACTTCCGTACGGCCTCGAGAGAGGCAAAGGTTGAGAGCCGTGCTTCCTCCAAAATTACAACCCAACCAAGCCGAACTGCTTCTTGACACAACGCCCACTTAACCCGGAGGCCAGCCGCACCAATATTTGTCTGAGGAAACACCATACACCTGGTGACTGTGTCAGCGTGCACTGCGCCCGGCCCGCCACAGGAGTTGCTAGAGCGCGACGGGACAAGGATCTACCGTCCATACTCTCCCCTAACCCGGATGACGCTGGGCCAATTGTGCGCCGCCCCATGGGATTCCCGGTCGGGGGCGGCTGAGACAGAGCCTGGATTCAAACCTAGAATTTCTAGTGTCACAGCTAGCACTATGATGCAGTGCTTTAGACCACTGTGCCACTCGGGAGGCCGTTGCTGGCCTTTCTGCACATGTGTTGAGGTGCAGGTCTCACCGTCTCTCAGCGTGTCTGAACTGATGTATCCACAATCCTCTCCTTCATCTCACCTCTGTCAAACCTTATTAGTCATATCTCGCTTGGTATAGATGGACTCAACCTCAGTCCTGGGGCCTCCCTGGGTGCACGTTTTAGTTTTTGCCGTAGCACTACACAGCCGATTCAAATAACAGGACCGAGGTTGGGAACCCTGCCTTAAAGTACACAAGACAATTTCACTGGTTCAGGAGAGTATCTCTGCCCACTGTCTGAGTCTGAAGCTGACTGCTTTTGACCCTGTTGTAGGTGGTGGGGGTTATCCACAGAGCACAGGAAGTGTCAAATATCAAAAGAGGTGATGGAACCTGAACAAAAGTAGTGCACTATACAGGGAATATGGTGCCATTTGAGAAGTGCCCTGAATGACATTATTCATATTCTATGTAGGTCTTATGCACTGCATCTGTCCTAAAAACACAGACCACGTTTTGCCCATGAATATATGGTCACCACAAGTACAACAGGACATCTATACAGAAAAAATGCTTAATTTTAAACGTCAAGAACATTATTTTATTTAATCATAAAACATTTAGAATTTGTTAAAATTAGGAGAAGGTTAGGGTCAAGGTAAGGGTCAGTTTTAGGTTTTGTCTATAATCTGCTTGTCAATGGGATATTGGTCAGAAAAGTCCCTCATGTTGGGTATAATACCTTCTTTATTAAGTGTTTGTCTTCCCCTACTGGCTGTTTTCTAAAAGCTCAGTTTCTTCCTTCTATTACTGTTACCTTGACCCATAGAGATAGATAGAGGACATCTTTGTATCAAGCTCCAGTTGAAATGTCATTCTCAGTTGTCTGACGAGAGATGTAAATAAGTGTGTATAGTGTAATTGTAGATCAGAGACCATAAGTCTCAGAGGTGTAAACCTAATAATTAACTGTGAAAGTTAATCATGTTTCATGTATTTGTTCATTTAGAAGTAATTTCCAAGTTTATATCATGTTGAACAGTGTGGAATTGTTGTTCAAAATTCATTAGGGGGGACTGAAGGGTTCTACATTTGAAATATAAAAAAATCCTTGTTCATGGTACTGAGGGAGAGATTGGAATGCAGAACGTTTACATTCTGTCAGAACATGTTATTGTTTGACATCAGGTATCCTATGGAAAGGAGAAGGTCCACAGTCTGGTTTGAGTTACTGGGTTGTAATTTGAAATCCTTGCTACAACAGACGTTAATGGCTATCTGTAGGAGGAATGTATATGGTGGGGTCGATGGAGGTTGAGTATGAACCAGGGGCTTGGAATGTTACTAAGGGAAAGACAATCACATGGTTGCAGTCACAGATAAGGGTGGAGAGCTGTGGATTAGCGAGGAATGGAGGATGAGGTCAGCTCAGGTCACATTAAGGGAGAAGGAACAGTTTATCAGCCAAATCACTTTTAACTTCCTGCTTTGCAATAAAGATGTAATGTTTAGAGGTAAGGAGGAGACTCCACCTAAACTGAGGTATACATGCGTGTGCTGTTGGGAACATGTATTTGTCTGTTCAGCTGTCTCACCTATTGGGTGAATAAACTTGGTTTGAGCTTTTCCTAGTTGCCTGTTAATGTTTACTCTGTTTATTTAGTACCTAACAATTCAATAACCTGGTCATTGATGTGGTCATCCATCTCAACTAACTGTATGATTACCTTTCTAACTGACTCCTAATGGTAATATCTACTGTATGATTACCTTCCTAACTGTCTCCTAATGGTAATATCTACTGTATGATTCTAACTGTACTGACAAGTTGTCATGTACTGTCATGTTGTGTCTTGTCTCTGTCCTTTCCCTTCACCCTGTCTCCCTCTGCTGGTCGTTGTTAGGTTACCTTTTCTCCCCCGCTTTCCCCCAGCTGTTCCTTGTCTCCTCTAACTACCCATTCACCCCGTTTCCCACCTGTTCCCTTTTTCCCTCTGATTAGGTCCCTATATCTCTCTCTGTTTCTGTTCCTGTCCTTGTCGGATTCTTGTTTGTTGTGTTTCATGCCTGAGCCAGACTATCGTCATGTTTGCTGTAACCTTGTCCTGTCCTGTCGGAATCTGCCGGTCTATCTGAGCCTACCTATGTTTGGTTATTAAAGAAGCTCTGTTTAAGTTAGTTCGCTTTTGGGTCCTCATTCACTCACCATAACAGAAGAATCCGACCAAGAATGGACCCAGCGACTTCGGATCCTCTCCACTCAGCCGTCGGGATCCAGGGAGCGATG
The DNA here is from genome assembly GCF_013265735.2 of Oncorhynchus mykiss. Lineage (NCBI taxonomy): Eukaryota > Metazoa > Chordata > Actinopteri > Salmoniformes > Salmonidae > Oncorhynchus > Oncorhynchus mykiss. Next base: position 73,691,803 of record NC_048574.1, read on the forward strand.
CTAGGCAGACACGAGCAGGAAGTGTCTGCTGCTCGACATGCCGTTGAGACCCTGGCCACCCAAGTCTCCAACCTCACAGAACAGGTTCACCATCTCCGCCTCGATCCACCGGCCACTTCCAGGGCTTTCGAATCTCCGGAGCCCAGAATCAATAACCCGCCGTGTTACTCTGGGGAGCCCACTGAATGCCGCTCGTTCCTCACCCAGTGTGATATTGTGTTTTCTCTCCAGCCCAACACTTACTCCAGGAGCACTGCTCGTGTCGCCTACGTCATATCTCTCCTTATTGGACGGGCTCGTGAGTGGGGCACGGCAATCTGGGAGGCAAGGGCTGAGTGTACTAACCAGTATCAAGACTTTAAGGAGGAGATGATACGGGTTTTTGATCGATCTGTTTTTGGGGAGGAGGCTTCCAGGGCCCTGTCTTCCCTATGTCAAGGCAATCGATCCATAACAGACTACTCTATTGAGTTTCGCACTCTTGCTGTCTCCAGTGGCTGGAACGAGCCGGCCTTGCTCGCTCGTCTTCTGGAGGGTTTCCGCGCAGAGGTAAAGGATGAGATTCTCTCCCGGGAGGTTCCTTCCAGCGTGGATTCCTTGATTGAACTCGCTATTCGCATTGAGCGACGGGTTGATCTTCGTCACCGAGCTCGTGGAAAGGAGCTCGCGCTCTCCGTCGCCTCCCTCTCCGCATCACTACCATCTTCCTCTGCCGGCTCGGGTGCTGAGCCCATGCAGCTGGGAGGTATCCGCATCTCGACTAAGGAGAGGGAACGGAGAATCACCAACCGCCTCTGTCTCTATTGCGGTTCCGCTGGTCATTTTGTCACTTCATGTCCAGTAAAAGGCCAGAGCTCGTCAGTAAGCGGAGGGCTACTGGTGAGCGCTACTACTCCTGTCTCTCCTTCAAGATCCTGCACTACCTTGTCGGTCCATCTACGCTGGACCGGTTCGTCAGCTTCCTGCAGTGCCTTAATAGACTCTGGGGCGGAGGGCTGTTTTATGGACGAGACCTGGGCTCGGGAACATGACATTCCTCTCAGACAGTTAAAGGAGCCCACGGCCTTGTTCGCTCTGGATGGTAGTCCTCTCCCCAGGATTCAGCGTGAGACGCTACCTTTAACCCTCACTGTTTCTGGTAATCATAGTGAAACCATTTCTTTTTTAATTTTTCGTTCACCTTTTACACCTGTTGTTTTGGGCCATCCCTGGCTAGTTTGTCATAATCCTTCCATTAATTGGTCTAGTAATTCTATCCTCTCCTGGAACGTCTCTTGTCATGTGAAATGTTTAATGTCTGCTATCCCTCCTGTTTCCTCTGTCTCTTCTTCACAGGAGGAGCCTGGTGATTTGACAGGGGTGCCGGAGGAATATCACGATCTGCGCACGGTGTTCAGTCGGTCCAGGGCCACCTCTCTTCCTCCACACCGGTCGTATGATTGTAGTATTGATCTCCTTCCGGGAACCACCCCCCCCGGGGTAGACTATACTCTCTGTCGGCTCCCGAACGTAAGGCTCTCGAAGATTATTTGTCTGTAGCTCTTGACGCCGGTACCATAGTCCCCTCCTCCTCTCCCGCCGGAGCGGGGTTTTTTTTTGTCAAGAAGAAGGACGGGTCTCTGCGCCCCTGCATAGATTATCGAGGGCTGAATGACATAACAGTGAAGAATCGTTATCCGCTTCCTCTTATGTCTTCAGCCTTCGAGATCCTGCAGGGAGCCAGGTTTTTCACTAAGTTGGACCTTCGTAACGCTTACCATCTCGTGCGCATCAGGGAGGGGGACGAGTGGAAGACGGCGTTTAACACTCCGTTAGGGCACTTTGAATACCGGGTTCTTCCTTTCGGCCTCGCTAACGCTCCAGCTGTCTTTCAGGCATTAGTCAATGATGTCCTGAGAGACATGCTGAACATCTTTGTTTTCGTTTACCTTGACGATATCCTGATTTTTTCACCGTCACTCCAGATTCATCTTCAGCACGTTCGACGTGTCCTCCAGCGCCTTTTAGAGAATTGTCTTTTTGTGAAGGCTGAGAAGTGCACTTTTCATGCCTCCTCCGTCACATTTCTCGGTTCTGTTATTTCCGCTGAAGGCATTAAGATGGATCCCGCTAAGGTCCAAGCTGTCATTGATTGGCCCGTCCCTAAGTCACGCGTCGAGCTGCAGCGCTTTCTCGGCTTCGCGAACTTCTATCGTCGTTTCATCCGTAATTTCGGTCAGGTGGCAGCTCCTCTCACAGCCCTTACTTCTGTCAAGACGTGCTTTAAGTGGTCCGTTTCCGCCCAGGGAGCTTTTGATCTCCTCAAGAATCGTTTTACATCCGCTCCTATCCTTGTTACACCTGACGTCTCTAGACAGTTCGTTGTCGAGGTTGACGCGTCAGAGGTGGGCGTGGGAGCCATCCTTTCTCAGCGCTCCCTCTCTGACGACAAGGTCCACCCATGCGCGTATTTTTTCTCATCGCCTGTCGCCGTCGGAACGTAACTATGATGTGGGTAACCGCGAACTGCTCGCCATTCGGTTAGCCCTAGGCGAATGGCGACAGTGGTTGGAGGGGGCGACCGTTCCTTTTGTCGTTTGGACTGACCATAGGAACCTTGAGTACATCCGTTCTGCCAAACGACTTAATGCGCGTCAGGCGCGTTGGGCGCTGTTTTTCGCTCGTTTCGAGTTCGTGATTTCTTATCGTCCGGGCTCTAAGAACACCAAGCCTGATGCTTTGTCTCGTCTCTTCAGTTCTTCAGTAGCCTCCACTGACCCCGAGGGGATTCTCCCTGAGGGGCGTGTTGTCGGGTTGACTGTCTGGGGAATTGAGAGGCAGGTAAAACAAGCGCTCACTCACACTCCGTCGCCGCGCGCTTGTCCTAGGAACCTTCTTTTCGTTCCCGTTCCTACTCGTCTGGCCGTTCTTCAGTGGGCTCACTCTGCCAAGTTAGCCGGCCACCCTGGCGTTCGGGGTACGCTTGCTTCCATTCGCCAGCGTTTTTGGTGGCCCACCCGGGAGCATGACACGCGTCGTTTCGTGGCTGCTTGTTCGGTCTGCGCGCAGACTAAGTCCGGTAACTCTCCTCCTGCCGGCCGTCTCAGGCCGCTTCCTATTCCCTCTCGACCGTGGTCTCACATCGCCTTAGATTTTGTCACCGGACTGCCTTCGTCAGCGGGGAAGACTGTTATTCTTACGGTTGTCGATAGGTTCTCTAAGGCGGCTCATTTCATTCCCCTTGCTAAGCTTCCTTCTGCTAAAGAGACAGCACAAATCATCATCGAGAATGTTTTCAGAATTCATGGCCTTCCGTCAGACGTCGTTTCGGACAGAGGTCCACAATTCACGTCTCAATTTTGGAGGGAGTTTTGCCGTTTGATTGGGGCTTCCGTCAGTCTCTCTTCCGGCTTTCACCCCCAGTCTAACGGTCAAGCAGAACGGGCCAATCAGACTATTGGTCGCATCTTACGCAGTCTTTCTTTTCGTAACCCTGCGTCTTGGTCAGAACAGCTCCCCTGGGCAGAATACGCCCACAACTCGCTTCCTTCGTCTGCGACCGGGCTATCTCCTTTTCAGAGTAGCCTCGGGTACCAGCCTCCGCTGTTCTCATCTCAGTTCGCCGAGTCCAGCGTCCCCTCCGCTCAGGCTTTTGTCCAACGTTGCGAGCGCACCTGGAAGAGGGTCAGGTCTGCACTTTGCCGTTATAGGACGCAGACTGTGAGGGCTGCTAATAAGCGTAGAACTAAGAGTCCTAGATATTGTCGCGGTCAGAGAGTTTGGCTCTCCACTCAGAACCTTCCCCTTAAGACGGCTTCTCGCAAGTTGACCCCGCGGTTCATTGGTCCGTTCCGTATTTCTCGGGTCATTAATCCTGTCGCAGTTCGACTTCTTCTTCCGCGATACCTTCGTCGCGTCCACCCGGTCTTCCATGTCTCCTGCATCAAGCCCGTCCTTCGCGCCCCCGCTCGTCTTCCCCCCCCCCCCCCCATCCTTGTCGAGGGCGCACCCATCTACAGGGTCCGTAGAATTTTGGACATGCGTCCTCGGGGCCGTGGTCACCAGTACCTCGTAGATTGGGAGGGGTACGGTCCTGAGGAGAGGAGTTGGGTTCCCTCTCGGGACGTGCTGGACCGTGCGCTGATCGAGGATTTCCTCCGTTGCCGCCAGGTTTCCTCCTCGAGTGCGCCAGGAGGCGCTCGGTGAGTGGGGGGGTACTGTCATGTACTGTCATGTTGTGTCTTGTCTCTGTCCTTTCCCTTCACCCTGTCTCCCTCTGCTGGTCGTTGTTAGGTTACCTTTTCTCCCCCGCTTTCCCCCAGCTGTTCCTTGTCTCCTCTAACTACCCATTCACCCCGTTTCCCACCTGTTCCCTTTTTCCCTCTGATTAGGTCCCTATATCTCTCTCTGTTTCTGTTCCTGTCCTTGTCGGATTCTTGTTTGTTGTGTTTCATGCCTGAGCCAGACTATCGTCATGTTTGCTGTAACCTTGTCCTGTCCTGTCGGAATCTGCCGGTCTATCTGAGCCTACCTATGTTTGGTTATTAAAGAAGCTCTGTTTAAGTTAGTTCGCTTTTGGGTCCTCATTCACTCACCATAACTCAAGTAGCTATGTTGGTCTAATGGGCCAGGTACCTGGTACTCCACCAGGTACCTCTCTGATATCTGTCTTTGGTCCAAAACAGTTGATAGAATGTCTTCAGTGTCCAATCACCTTCAAGCAGGAAGTTATACTTTGCAAGGTTATACTGTTTGTGGCATCGTTCATATGGAAGTCATGTGATGGCTTGCACTCGATGGCCATAAAGTCATCAGTGTGAAGAGATATTGAGAAGTGTGTGTGGGAAATGTGAGTATTAATTATTTTCCTGATTCATAAGCATATAAATCTCTCTCTCTCTCTCTCTCTCTCTCTCTCTCTCTCTCTCTCTCTCTCTCTCTCTCTCTCTCTCTCTCTCTCTTTCTCTCTTTCTCTCTCTCACACCTGCTCCTCTCTGCTGTTTATGATCACCAGGTCTGCTCCTCTCTCCAGACAGTCCTGTCTGCTGTAAGCCCAGGTTTTCTTCTCAGTAGACAGGAAGTAACATCTGAATCCCAACAGCCTCCATCCTTCAGGACACCTCAACACGGTCCTCATCGTTGGGGCTGCAATGTCCCTCTCTTCCACCAGTGTTCTAGTACCTACGTACAACACACACACATTGTCCACCATATTGGTTTTTAAATGTTCTCATCTGGATTGTGTTCAAATAATATCTCCTTTCTCCGAAAGTGTTTGTTTGTCCAGTAATTCCAACAAATCTAAAAGCATGGGGTTGGTGTAGGTATGGGCACTAGAGTGAATTCCCATGTACCAGTCATTTCCATTCAAATCCATGAAGGGAAGTGAACAGGTGCACACACCTGGGGAATTTGGAGATTATTGTGACAAGTTTCCTTCAGGACAGGTTTTCCTGATTTTCAGACAACTGTTTAGCTCTGTTGGAGAAATCTTCTTTATGTCACACAACAAATTCTAATGCGATATTTAACTGGTACACTACACCTCAATGAACTAGTTTGAAGAATGTGGTGGAAACTCCATCCAGCCATGTTTGCACCAATCCAATGCACACTTCTGGAGAAGGGTAGAGAATCAGAATTCAGCCAGTGTCTAAGTGTACACCACAAGTGCACACATCAGGAGAAAGATGGTTAGAGTAGATGAATGGAGTCCTAGTTACTCAGTAACATCTCTCTTCCTGTTGAGGGGGACGTGCATGTTGTTGTTAACCATGCAGGTTTTCACAGCAACAGGAAGTACACAGTGGCCAGTTTAATAGGACTATATGAACATATAAATAACTTTCAGCAATTAGTATACATCCTAAAATACACCTTAGGAGCCTCCATCATTTCAGAACATTTAACCTGGAACACATGTCATGTGTAGCATGTCATGTACAAGTTTCCACACATAAATCATTTTAATGTTTCAAAACCTTTCCCTTGTGGAGGAAGACACCATCGTTTGGAAGACAATATGTTTTCTATTTTTTTTGTATAGTATTAGTAATCTGTTAGTTTATTTTACTCAGTTGAGTTTGGAAGACTTGTGTTTGGGGCATTGGACATCGACCAACCTCATTATCTTAAGGTAAAACGTGTATGTGGCAAGTGGAGGGATAAAAACCATTGGTTTAAACTTCCATGTGTGTGTCTCTATGACTACAGTGTACTTACCAGTGTTCTGAGAGTTGTTTATCTATGCTCCTGTCCACAGTGTCCTGTCCACATTAGCATGAATCTCCTCAGACTGCTCTATATAAAGGCTCATTCTAATTGCTCCCTTAAAATATACTTTGGTACTTTATGTATCTGCACACAGTACAACAGACAGTATATTATGTTGTATATCCTGTTAAACAGCTGTTTTAGTTTAACAGTCTGTTGGGTCTGAGAACGTACAGTGTTATAGATTTAGGGAGGACTTCACACCTTAACCAGTGGTTTGAGCAGACAGCAACCTCCAGGAAGAGACACAACAGCAGATTGACACCATGATGAGTGTGTGGATATGTAGCAGGCAGGTCCACTGGTGCTTGGTGTTGCTATTGGTAAACAACACGTTGTACCTTGTACTGTGAAGGTTGTGAGTCATTTTCACCTTTCCTTAGCATTTGTGTTAGTGTGTGTGTGTTTCCTCTTAGAACTGTTCTGCCCTCTGTGTGTGTCCATGTAACACTGTTTTAAGTGTCCAATCACATTAAATCAGGAATCTTGTAGACCTTGTGAAAGAACATTTTTCCTTTATTTATTAATCTGTGACTTTGTTATTCTTAATACTAAAGTGATAAACATAGGTTAAACATAGGAGGCCTACTCAATCACTTTTTATAGCTACTGTTTACAGGCCTCCTGGGCCATATACAGCGTTCCTCACTGAGTTCCTTGAATTCCTATCCTATTCCTAATTCCTAATTTTTTGTGACTTTAATATTCACATGGAAAAGTCCACAGACCCACTCCGGAGTCATCATCGAATCAGTGGGTTTTGTCCATCATGTTTCCAGAGCTACTCACTGCCACAGTCATACATACTCTGGACCTAGTTTTGTCCCGTGGAATACATTTTGTGGATCTTCAAGTTTTTCCTCATAATCCTGGACTATCGGACCACCATTTTATTACGTTTGCAATCGCAACAAATGATCTGCTCAGACCCCAACCAAGGATCATCAAAAGCTGTGCTATAAATTCTCGGACATCCCAAAGATTCCTAGATGCCCTTCCAGACTCCCTTCGCCTACCAAAGGACGTAAGAGTACAACAATCTGTTAATCACCTAACTGAGGAACTCAGTTTAACCTTGCGCAATACCCTAGATGCAGTCGCAACGCTAAAAACGTAAAACATTTGTCATAAGAAACTAGCTCCCTGGTATACAGAAAATACCCAAGCTCTGAAGCAAGCTTCCAGAAAACTGGAACATAAATGGCTCTACACCAAACTGGAAGTCTTTCCGAATAACTTTGAAAGACAGTACCATGCAGTATCGAAGAGTCCTTACTGCTGCACGATCATCCTATTTTTCCAACTTAATTGAGGAAAATAAGAACAATCCAACATTTATTTTTGATACTGTCGCAAAACTAACTAAAAAGCAGCATTCCCCAAGAGAGGATGGCTTTCACTTCAGCAGTGATAAATTCACATACTTCTTTGTGGAAGAGATCATGATCATGAGAAAGCAAATTACGGACTCCTCTTTAAATCTGCGTATTCCTCCAAAGCTCAGTTGTCCTGAGTCTGCACAACTCTGCCTGGACCTAGGATCAAGGGAGACACTCAAGTGTTTTAGTACTATATCTCTTGACACATTGATGAAAATAATCATGGCCTCCAAACCTTCAAGCTGCATATTGGACCCTATTTGACCAAAACTACTGAAAGAGCTGCTTTCTGTGCTTGGCCCTCCTATGTTGAACATAATAAATGGCTCTCTATCCACCAGATGTGTATTAAACTCACTAAAAGTGGCAGTAAAAAGCCTCTCATGAAAAAGCCAAACCTTGACCCAGAAAATATAATAAAATATCTGCCTATTTCGAATTTCCCATTCCTCTCAATAAAAAAAGCTGTTTCTTTGCAACTAACTGCCTTCTTGAAGACAAACATTGTATACGAAACGCTGAAGCTGAAGAGACTGCACTTGTGAAGGTGGTAAATTACCTTTTAATGGCGTCAGACCGAGGCTCTGCATCTGTCCTCGTGCAACTAGACCTTAGTGCTGCTTTTGATATCATCGATCACCACATTCTTTTGGAGAGATTGGAAACCCAAATTGGTCTACCCGGACAAGTTCTGGCCTGGTTTAGATCTTTCTGTCGGAAAGATATCAGTTTGTCTCTGTGGATGGTTTGTCCTCTGACAAATCAACTGTACATTTCGGTGTTCCTCAAGGCTCCGTTTTAGGACCACTTTTGTTTTCACTATATATTTCAACTCTTGGTGATGTCATTCGGAAACATGATGTTGTAATAATGCCTGTGTGTAGCTGGTGTTGAGGAGTCAGGCGCAGGACAGCAGATATGAGTAATAAACGTAATTTACTCAAGTACACAAATACACAATAATACTAGCCCGCAATAACAGACTGTATTACAAATAAACAATCACTCACAAACAAACATGGGGGAACAGAGGGTTAAAAAATTAACAAGTAATTGGGGGATTGAAAGCAGGTGTGTAAGACAAAGACAAAACAAATGGAAAATGAAAAGTAGATCGGCGATGGCTAGAAGGCCGGTGACGTCAACTGCCGAACGCCACACGAAAAAGGAGGGGGACGGAAGTCGTGACAGAGTCGTGACAGATGTTAACTTTCACTGCTAAGCAGATGACACACAGCTGTACATTTCTATGAAACATGGTGAAGCCCCAAAATTGCCCTCCCTGGAAGCCTGTGTTTCAGACATAAGGAAGTGGATGGCGGCAAATGTTTTACTTTTAAACTAAGACAAAACAGAGATGCTTCTTCTAGGTCCCAAGAAACAAAGAGATCTTCTGTTGGATCTGACAATTAATCTTGATGGTTGTACAGTCGTCTCAAATAAAACTGGGAAGGACCTCGGCATTACTCTGGACCCTGATCTCTCTTTTGACGAACAAATTAAGACTGTTTCAAGGATAGCTTTTTTCCATCTACGTAATATTGCCAAAAAAACTGTGATATTCTCTCTATACTGGCTTCATGTTAAGGCTAGGGATGATTTCAAGGTTTTACTGCTAACCTACAAAGCATTACATGGGCTTGCTCTGGAGGCAGGGCTTTCTGGAGGCAGGGCTTTCTCCTATAGAGCTCAATTTGTATGGAATGGTCTGCCTATCCATGTGAGAGATGCAGACCTGTAGGTCTTTATTGAAGACTCATCTCTTCAGTAGGTCCTATGATTGAGTGTAGTCTGGCCCAGGGGTGTGAAGGTGAAAGGAAAGGCACTGGAGCAATGAACCGCCCTTGCTGTCTCTGCCTGGCCGGTTCCCCTCTCTCCACTGGGATTCTCTGCCTCAAACCCTATTACAGGGGCTGAGTCACTGGCTTACTGGTGCTCTTCGATGCCATCCCCAGGAGGGGTGCGTCACTTGAGTGGGTTGAGTCACTGACGTGATATTCCTGTCCGGGTTGGCGCCCCTCCTTGGGTTGTGCCTTGGGGGAGATCTTTGTGGGCTATACTCGGCTGTCACGACTTCTGCCGAAATCGATGCCTCTCCTTGTTTGGGCAGTGCTCGGCAGTCGACGTCACCGGTCTTCTAGCCATCATTGATCCATTTTTCATTTTCCATTGTTTTTTTCTTGTCTTCTTACACACCTGGTTCCAATCCCATTCATTATCCGGTTGTGTATTTAAGCCTCTGTTTCCCCTCATGTCCTTGTCAGATTGTTTGTTTGTTCATGATCTTGTAGTTTTATGTGGCGTGCTGGTATTTTGGGGGGGTGCATGCTATCAGATAATAGCTTCTCATGCTTTCGCCGAAAAGCATTTTACAAATCTGACTTGGTGGCTAGATTCACAATGAGTGTAGCTTTAATTCAGTACCTTGCATGTGTGTTTTAATGAAAGTTTGAGTTTTATCGAAAACTATAGTTGGCGTTCTGAAATTTCCGCCCGTTGGTGTTCCTGCACTGGGATTAAATTCCGCATCAAAGTACTGTATTCAACCATCAACATAACAATAACAGAGCGAGAGAGAGAGACTGTTTGTTACTGTGGGTTATTGTTACACCACTTTCTCACAGATCCAGTTATGATTTGTGCCACATTTGTCATCATTCCATGTCTTTACAGGGTCATCTTGTCCATAGTATATCTCAGCACAGTCCTCTTGCCCTCTATCATCAGGCTGTCCTTTCCCCCAGTACCTAAACAACACAGAGACAGTCAGACATTGTGGTACAAACATACTCCTCAATTATAGACATAGTCATATGTTTTAACAGTTTAAAGACACATTCTGAAAGATGACCATACCATTATACAGAATGGGCCATTTCCAATTATATTTATTTATTATATAATGGAATTTTAATCGAAAAATATGACTTGATTATTGTGATACATCTATAGTTCTCATTGAATAACATCCATGAATAGAAACATACATTCTGATGAACATGATTAGATGCATTTTATCATTGTTGTTTTGTATCCCAATATCATCTGGTAAAATGGTAAATCTCTCACCCTGTGGTCAGTGGGGTGCCGTCCACCCACTTCCAGGTCCCCTCAGTAACAGAGTCACTTAGACCAATCCAGGCTCTCAGGTGGAGGTTGAAGACAAATGTCTGTTGTTGAGAAAGATAGCACATTTTAAGATATTTATAAAATACTGCACACATATTAGTGTACTGAGGAAAATTATATTTGCTCCGACTTTCTCTCTCACCTGTTCCTCTCTGCTGTTTATGATCACCAGGTCTGCTCCTCTCTCCAGACAGTCCTGTCTGCTCTCCTCCCAGGTTTTCTTCTCAGTAGACAGGAAGTAGAACTTGTAGTCAAAGTATCTCCATCCCTCCTGACAATGCTGCTCTGTTGAAGAGAAAATGTGAAAACATTGTGAAACTTAGCCAGTATCTTTAAACTCATAAACCCATTGATGTATTATTACTGTTGATCTACTAATAATTTATCATAGTTTATATCTCACCTATCACAAAAAGCTTTGCCTGAATATGACCTTTCTCTTCAGTCAGGTTGTTGTATCTGGTCTGTAGCTGGTCTCTCTCTGCAGTTGCGTTGATTTTATAAAGGGAGAAACTCTGAAACAAGTTGTTCCTTTTATCTTCAGAATCGTTCATGACTCTGTTATCTACAAAGTATAAACACAGTTACTAGGTAAAACACCAGGTAATTAGGCATAGTAACCTGCACCTCCTATAACTAGGTGATACGCAATGAACTTGGACACAAACTCACAGTAGACAGACAGGCCTATGATCCCAGCCAGTAGGAGAACACAGAGCAGCCCCAGACACACTGCAGCAACTAGGAAGCGTCTCTTCCCTGAGCTATCAGGCTCTGTGGACACATACAAGAGACTGTTATGTTTTGTGTGTGTGTGTGTGTGTGTTACTTGACCTAGTTCATATCTGGCTCAGCATAGATGCCCTTTGACATCTTCAACAATACATGGGTCTTTCTTTCTATGTAGATCTACTATACATTAAGTCTCTGATTCTAGAATGAATGTGGTGGTCTTCCAACATGGCAACCAGGAGATGTTGTATGTCAACTGCAAGCCCTCTATACGTTAAGTCTCTGCTTCTACTGATATCATTGTCTCTGAGTCAACTGTGTGTCTCTGTCTGTGTGACTGCTGTAGGTGTTAACTATAGGGAAGTATCAACATAATGACACAGTAGTTGTTAATAAAAAAAATAGGACAAGTTTGCATGCTTGTGCCCGTGCTTGCGTGTGTATGTGTGTGTGAGAGAGATTGTTACAGTGATTATTGTTAAAACATTTTCTGCAGCACAATATAAAACATTCCATGTCTCTACATGGTCATCTTGTCCAGAGTATATCTCAACACAGTCCTCCTGTCCAGGGAATGGGACTTGCTATTTGTGATGTTGGACAGGACACCCTCATACCAGGAAGATATAGATCATAGAGGGGAAGTGGAGAACAAAGACTAGCTGTTAACATATATTAAATATCATGTGTAACAGTCCCAAGATAATTCAGGGAGTTTCCAGAGCTCCTCCTTCCTTTCAGCTTTCTGCTGATTTGGACCCTCTGTTTACTCCCAAATATACATCAACATGTTCAGGAGGTCCAGGACTACAAACATGGGTCATTATAATGTCCAGACAATAGATGTGACACTACAAACTGCTCCAAGTGGATACTGAGGATGGGAAGGCTTAACCAGTGAGGATGAGATGACAACAGTAACCACCAGGGCTCTCCTCTAGAATCCAGAGCGATTTACTCTTATCCAGAGCGACTTACACGACCAATTAGGGTTAATTTCGGGCTCGGGATTTCGATGCAGCACCCTTTGGTTACTGGCCAATCAATCTTAACCGCTAGACAACCTGCCTCCCTCTCTCTTAATGAACCTGATTGGTCAAGGAGATTTTGAGTGACAGCTGGTTGAATGACAGAAAAGGTCCACTTCACTTCCCTCTTTTGGGACCCATATGTAGGAACAACAATCAAATATGAGCATTTGATATTTTGCTTATATGTAATTTGACAACAGACTGACTTTCAAAGATTATTAGGAAAACACACAGCAGCCCCAGACACACTGCAGCAACTCCAGAGGGTCTCTTCCACCACTGAACATGCACTGATTCACACATTATTAAAAATCTTTGGTAATATGTTTAACTGTATCATCCAGGATTGAGACAAATAAAGCTAGAGTACTACAGGATAAGCTCACTTGTTTAATATATTGTGTGTAATGTGTGTGTGTGTGTGTGTGTGTGTGTGTGTGTGTGTGTGTGTGTGTGTGTGTGTGTGTGTGTGTGTGTGTTCATGCGATCTTACCTGAAGCAACAACTCCATCTCTTGGACTGGGCTTGAAGGCTCCTACGTTGCCATATAATTGGTCATCAATGTCTGTGTTCTTCATTGCATTAGATTTGTTGTCTTTAAATCCATCTGTGTTTTCATAGACTCCTTCTGACATCTTAAAATTGTGCTCAAATACAGTAACTTCTACTTCTAACCTCAACTCTAATGTACGTTTGTAGCTGTGTCTTCTCCCTGCACTGTCTTGCGTCTGTGTGACTTTAGGTAGTGAAACTCTTTATCAGTCAACCAAAGTGTGAGTTCAACACAACACAATCAGCAAGCCACCACGTGACTTGCACCAGCCTTAGTTTGATAATATAATACACGATATGGCTCTATATCATGCTATACGATGTATGTGTGATTTCACAGGGTCCCAAATCTGGATGTGCTAAAATGAATTGGGATTATGTTAATTGACATATACACTACATATATCCTGACTGAGTTTACAGCACCCCCAGCCTTCAAATGGAGAGCACATTATGGATCTCACTCTGTGGCTGGTGGTGTAAGGGGAAGATGTCCCTAGACGCTGATCTTGGGTCAGTTTTGCATTTCCACCACAAATGGTTAAGGTTAGGATCGTGGGAGGGATTGCTGATCATACACCTAGGGGAAACTTCCCCCCAGAGTTTGACTGGCCACCAAATACCATGTACTGTACAGTGCATTCAGAAAGTAATCAGACCCTTCACTTATTTCACATTTTGTTACGTTACTGTTACGGTGAGTGAATGAGGACCCAAAAGCGAACTAACTTAAACAGAGCTTCTTTAATTACCAAACATAGGTAGGCTCAGATGGACCGGCAGATTCCGACAGGACAGGACAAGGTTACAGCAAACATGACGACAGTCTGGTTCAGGCATGAATGACACAAACAAACAAGAATCCGACAAGGACAGGAGCAGAAACAGAGAGAGATATTGGGACCTAATCAGAGGGAAAAAAGGGAACAGGTGGGGAACGGGGTGAATGGGTAGTTAGAGGAGACAAGGGACAGCTGGGGGAAAGCGGGGGAGAAAAGGTAACCTAACACGACCAGCAGAGGGAGACAGGGTGAAGGGAAAGGACAGAGACAAGACAACATGACAGTACATGACAGTACCCCCCCACTCACCGAGCGCCTCCTGGCGCACTCGAGGAGGAAACCTGGCGGCAACGGAGGAAATCATCAATCAGCGCACGGTCCAGCACGTCCCGAGAGGGAACCCAACTCCTCTCCTCAGGACCGTACCCCTCCCAGTCAACTAGGTACTGATGACCACGGCCCCGAGGACGCATGTCCAAGATTTTACGGACCCTGTAGATAGGTGCGCCCTCGACAAGGATGGGGGGGGGGGGGGGGAAGACGAGCGGGGGCGCGAAGAACGGGCTTAACACAGGAGACATGGAAGACCGGGTGGACGCGACGAAGATATCGCGGAAGAAGAAGTCGCACTGCGACAGGATTAATGACCTGAGAGATACGGAATGGACCAATGAACCGCGGGGTCAACTTGCGAGAAGCCGTCTTAGAGAACCTATCGACAACCGTAAGAATAACAGTCTTCCCCGCTGACGAAGGCAGTCCGGTGACAAAATCTAAGGCGATGTGAGACCACGGTCGAGAGGGAATAGGAAGCGGCCTGAGACGGCCGGCAGGAGGAGAGTTACCGGACTTAGTCTGCGCGCAGACCGAACAAGCAGCCACGAAACGACGCGTGTCATGCTCCCGGGTGGGCCACCAGAAACGCTGGCGAATGGAAGCAAGCGTACCCCGAACGCCAGGGTGGCCGGCTAACTTGGCAGAGTGAGCCCACTGAAGAACGGCCAGACGAGTAGGAACGGGAACGAAAAGAAGGTTCCTAGGACAAGCGCGCGGCGACGGAGTTTGAGTGAGTGCTTGCTTTACCTGCCTCTCAATTCCCCAGACAGTCAACCCGACAACACGCCCCTCAGGGAGAATCCCCTCGGGGTCAGTGGAGGCTACTGAAGAACTGAAGAGACGAGACAAAGCATCAGGCTTGGTGTTCTTAGAGCCCGGACGATAAGAAATCACGAACTCGAAACGAGCGAAAAACAGCGCCCAACGCGCCTGACGCGCATTAAGTCGTTTGGCAGAACGGATGTACTCAAGGTTCCTATGGTCAGTCCAAACGACAAAAGGAACGGTCGCCCCCTCCAACCACTGTCGCCATTCGCCTAGGGCTAACCGGATGGCGAGCAGTTCGCGGTTACCCACATCATAGTTACGTTCCGACGGCGACAGGCGATGAGAAAAATACGCGCATGGGTGGACCTTGTCGTCAGAGAGGGAGCGCTGAGAAAGGATGGCTCCCACTCCCACCTCTGACGCGTCAACCTCGACAACGAACTGTCTAGAGACGTCAGGTGTAACAAGGATAGGAGCGGATGTAAAACGATTCTTGAGGAGATCAAAAGCTCCCTGGGCGGAAACGGACCACTTAAAGCACGTCTTGACAGAAGTAAGGGCTGTGAGAGGAGCTGCCACCTGACCGAAATTACGGATGAAACGACGATAGAAGTTCGCGAAGCCGAGAAAGCGCTGCAGCTCGACGCGTGACTTAGGGACGGGCCAATCAATGACAGCTTGGACCTTAGCGGGATCCATCTTAATGCCTTCAGCGGAAATAACAGAACCGAGAAATGTGACGGAGGAGGCATGAAAAGTGCACTTCTCAGCCTTCACAAAAAGACAATTCTCTAAAAGGCGCTGGAGGACACGTCGAACGTGCTGAACATGAATCTGGAGTGACGGTGAAAAAATCAGGATATCGTCAAGGTAAACGAAAACAAAGATGTTCAGCATGTCTCTCAGGACATCATTGACTAATGCCTGAAAGACAGCTGGAGCGTTAGCGAGGCCGAAAGGAAGAACCCGGTATTCAAAGTGCCCTAACGGAGTGTTAAACGCCGTCTTCCACTCGTCCCCCTCCCTGATGCGCACGAGATGGTAAGCGTTACGAAGGTCCAACTTAGTGAAAAACCTGGCTCCCTGCAGGATCTCGAAGGAGAGACAGGAGTAGTAGCGCTCACCAGTAGCCCTCCGCTTACTGACGAACTCTGGCCTTTTACTGGACATGAAGTGACAAAATGACCAGCGGAACCGCAATAGAGACAGAGGCGGTTGGTGATTCTCCGTTCCCTCTCCTCAGTCGAGATGCGGATACCTCCCAGCTGCATGGGCTCAGCACCCGAGCCGGCAGAGGAAGATGGTAGTGATGCGGAGAGGGAGGCGACGGAGAGCGCGAGCTCCTTTCCACGAGCTCGGTGACGAAGATCAACCCGTCGCTCAATGCGAATAGCGAGTTCAATCAAGGAATCCACGCTGGAAGGAACCTCCCGGGAGAGAATCTCATCCTTTACCTCTGCGCGGAAACCCTCCAGAAGACGAGCGAGCAAGGCCGGCTCGTTCCAGCCACTGGAGACAGCAAGAGTGCGAAACTCAATAGAGTAGTCTGTTATGGATCGATTGCCTTGACATAGGGAAGACAGGGCCCTGGAAGCCTCCTCCCCAAAAACAGATCGATCAAAAACCCGTATCATCTCCTCCTTAAAGTCTTGATACTGGTTAGTACACTCAGCCCTTGCCTCCCAGATTGCCGTGCCCCACTCACGAGCCCGTCCAATAAGGAGAGATATGACGTAGGCGACACGAGCAGTGCTCCTGGAGTAAGTGTTGGGCTGGAGAGAAAACACAATATCACACTGGGTGAGGAACGAGCGGCATTCAGTGGGCTCCCCAGAGTAACACGGCGGGTTATTGATTCTGGGCTCCGGAGATTCGAAAGCCCTGGAAGTGGCCGGTGGATCGAGGCGGAGATGGTGAACCTGTTCTGTGAGGTTGGAGACTTGGGTGGCCAGGGTCTCAACGGCATGTCGAGCAGCAGACAATTCCTGCTTGTGTCTGCCTAGCATCGCTCCCTGGATCTCGACGGCTGAGTGGAGAGGATCCGAAGTCGCTGGGTCCATTCTTGGTCGGATTCTTCTGTTACGGTGAGTGAATGAGGACCCAAAAGCGAACTAACTTAAACAGAGCTTCTTTAATTACCAAACATAGGTAGGCTCAGATGGACCGGCAGATTCCGACAGGACAGGACAAGGTTACAGCAAACATGACGACAGTCTGGTTCAGGCATGAATGACACAAACAAACAAGAATCCGACAAGGACAGGAGCAGAAACAGAGAGAGATATTGGGACCTAATCAGAGGGAAAAAAGGGAACAGGTGGGGAACGGGGTGAATGGGTAGTTAGAGGAGACAAGGGACAGCTGGGGGAAAGCGGGGGAGAAAAGGTAACCTAACACGACCAGCAGAGGGAGACAGGGTGAAGGGAAAGGACAGAGACAAGACAACATGACAGTACATGACAGTTACAGCTTTATTCTAAAATTGTTTACATTGTTTTTTCCCCTCATCAATCTACACACAATACCGCATAATGACTGAGCAAAAACGTTTTTTCAGAAATGAGCGGGTTTTCAGAAATGCTTGCAGGACATATAGAAAAACCTATTGTTGAATTTCAAATTAATCATTAGACGTAGTTTTACACAAAAGTAACACTAAGAAATGGCTTTGAAACAAATTTGAGGCCAAAGATTAACACGTATGCTGTCCAACCAGAGAGAGAAGAGGAAATTGTGGCTATCAGAGTGAGATGGGAGGGAGAACAGTAGCAGGGTTAGCAGTTTCCTGTGTCTGTGAGGTCAGAGTGAGATGGGAGGGAGAACAGTAGCAGGGTTAGTAGTTTCCTGTGTCTGTGAGGTCAGAGTGAGATGGGAGGGAGAGAAGTAGCAGGGTTAGTAGTTTCCTGTGTCTGTGAGGTCAGAGCTCAGTACGGCTCAATCTATCAACTACAATGAGGAGAGAGCTGTCTCGTTCCAGGCCGAATATATTGCAGTTGAGTAGCACGCATCAACAAATGGGCATCAGATTACTGTACAACATGATGTGATTAACTGATGTGTTAAACACCAATCCAGGCATTGTGAGATCTGGCAGGTGACTTCAATGTAGTCAATCTGGAACGTGGACAATGTCACTAGTGGGGTTGGAGGAGAGAGACGGCGGACCTTGGTAATGAAGGAATCTTTCAGCAGAGACTGAAAGAGACAGCAGAGACAGGTTAACTGTCATATCATCTACTGTCTATCCACAGGTTAACTGTCATAACATCTACTGTCTATCCACAGGTTAACTGTCATAACATCTACTGTCTATCCACAGGTTAACTGTCATAACATCTACTGTCTATCCACAGGTTAACTGTCATAACATATACTATCTATCCACAGGTTAACTGTCCTAACATCTACTGTCTATCCACAGGTTAACTGTCATAACATCTACTGTCTTTGCACAGGTTAACTGTCCTAACATCTACTGTCTATCCACAGGTTAACTGTCATAATATCTACTGTCTATCCACAGGTTACTTTGACACTAACTGTTGTTTTGACACCACTATAAAACACAATATCTCTAAGAGATGGAAATGATCATGAATATCTATTACAGTAACAGGGGCGGAGCCAGAGGGGTGTCTGGGGTATCTGCTCCTAATACTGGACCAGGAGACCAGCAAACAGGTAACACACACACACAAAAAACATAAAAGTCTCTTGTATGTGTCCACAAAATATCATTCGCTACAGGCAGTTTGATGCTGATTGACATCTATTTTCACCTCTTGTCAAATCAAAGAAGAGGAAGAGAGAATATTAACCTCTTGATGCAAGGGGTCAGATATATATTTTTTTAATAACGTTCCCAAGTTAAATGGACTATTTATCCGGTCCAGATCGTAGAATATGCATATAATTTACAGATTAGGATAGAAAACACTCCAAAGTTTCCAAAACTGTCAAAATTGTCTGTGAGTATAACAAAACTGATTCTGCAGGCGAAAACCTGAGAAAATCTAACCCGGAAGTGATTTTTTTTTATTATCTGTGTTTCCTGGCCAGTCATTCTTACATTTAAAGGGGTATCAACCAGATTCATTTTCCAATGGCTTCCTCAGGCTGTGACCAGGCTTTAGACATAGTTTCAGGCTTTTATTTTGAAAAATGAGCGAGATTTTTCAAAAGTAGTCAGGTGTCCTCTGAATAGTTCCTGCACGAGAGAAGGGAGCTCTCCATTTTCTTTTTCTCTCTTATTGAATAGGTATACGGTCCAGTTGAAATATTATCGATAATGTTTGTTAAGAACAACCTGAGGATTGATTATAAAAAACATTTGACATGTTTCTACGACCATTACGGATACTTTTTGGAATTTTTGTCGAACGGAACGAGGCTTTGGTTTTCTGAACATAACGCGCAACCCAAATGGCATTTTTTTGTTATAAAAGTATTATTTATCGAACAAAAATAACATTTGTTGTGTAACTGGGAGTCTCGTGAGTGCAAACATCCGAAGATTATCAAAGGTAAGCGATTAATTTGATTGCTTTTCTGACTTTCGTGAACATGCTAATTTGGGGCTAGCTGTTCTAGCATTGATTGATACACTCACAAAAGCTTGGATTTCTTTCTCTGTAAAGCATATTTTCAAAATCTGACACAAGAGGTGGATTAACAACAAGCTAAGCTGTGTTTTGGTATATTTCATTTGTGATTGCATGATTATAAATATTTTTTGTAATATTCTGCGCCCTGCAATTCAGCGGTTGTTTAGGAAAATTATCCCGTAAAAGGGATCTGTAGCGCAGAGAAGTTAACGTGGGTTGCGAGATACATAAGAATAAGAAGAACATACAGAAGAAGAAAATATAATATTTCCACAGCTTCATGAGCTCTTTTGGCGATTGGCGAAAGCAGTTTTAAGGTTTAGCATCAGGTTTAGGTTTCCTGAACAACTTTTATGAAAGTTGAGTTGCTGTGTAAGTTAACGTTAGACCTTTGGCTCCATAACAGACAGTTAATCAGATAAGAGAGATCAGTTCCCAATTTAGCCTAACATTATGTTTACATCTGTGCTAGTAATACAGACATATTCAGTTCAGTGTCGTAAGTTACAGTATACGAATGTTTAGCTAATGTGGGGTAACCAGTAGGCTACAGCTATCAGTGTTCAGCAAGTTAACATTCAGCAATTTGAAATCCTTTAACTCAGTTAGATTTTCATACTTGAATTCAAAATGAACAATTGTTATTATCAATCTGTTGACGTTACTCAAAAGATTACCACAATTTGTAGATAGCCTGTTTGCTGTCGTAAAGTTGTAAGACATTATAGTCTAAGTTACTTACTGCAGAGTAGGGCTAGCCATGATCTAACTAGTAACTTAGGCTGGTAGTTGATTTTAAGGTACAGTTATGACAATGGGGATGTGTAATTAAGATTGAGATTGGACTGAAATGTGGGTAATCGGATGCTTAGATGTAACCATAGAGTCTTATTTTTGCATAGGGTCAATTAAACATGAAAAGAAATAGAGAGATATCAGACTTATTTTTAAAGAAGCACAAACAGGCAGATCAGGTGCAAACAGACCCCAGCCATTGCATCACCACCGGATCCCCCATGTAATAGATGTATCAAGGGATGACATAAAGACCTCTGGCTCTGAGCAAGACAGTGAGCCAGAGCTGCCAGGAGATGTCATGGAGATCCTCCCTACTGTTCCAAAAGGACCCAATGGTTGGCTAGGCCTATACTTTAAACTACACATTTTAGTTAGCAGCTGTTAGTATCTAATATTGTGGATCACTTAATTATACATTTCCATAGAGATATGACATATTATTTAACGTGTATTTCAGACATTTCAAGATCCAGAGAAGAGGGTCCTATACAGCCGTGTTTGAAAACATTTCCCAGAATGCAGCATGGTACTAGGAAAAGTGCTTTCAACAGTTCCTGGTATAAGGTCAATTTATGGCTTTAATTATCTGTAAATTAAGATTTAACTTATTGTTTTGCCTGTAGGCGTTTTTCTCTGCCTAACACTTCTGAATCTGCCTTCACATCACAGTCAGGTTTTTGTAACTGGAAATAGGCTCTGTTTAAAGATTCTGGGTTTAAGCTACATTCAAAGGCAGAGCATCATATCAATGCTATGTATGCTTGAAATCAGCATAAAAAGGCTATTGACAGCAACTCATCAATGTTAGATGTCAAAAATGAGGACCGTACAAAGAAAGTGGGGGGGAAACTGTACTTCCATTTAAACAATTGCAGATTTGCTCCTATTAACTGCCACTCAAAATATAGCGCAGAGATGTCATCAAGAGTCTGATGACTCTCACAACAAGGATTATTTTTAGACAATCTTAGAAGAAATAACAAAGCATGACCCTGTCATGGAGAAAAGGATGAATGCATGTGGCAATGCTAAGTACAAAAGCCACCAAATCCAGAAGGAAGTTCTTGAGGGCTTTGCTGAGATGTTTCAAAGTGAACTATTAAGAGAAGTAAAAGAAAGTCAAGTGTTGAGAGTAATTGCAGATGAAACCAAAGAGTTAAAGAAAAAATAACAAATGTCTTTAGTTGTGAGGTACTATTACAACGGGGCCATCCACAAAAGCTTTTTATGCTTTCGGTCAGCTGAAAGCTTAGATTCATCAGGGCTCACAAAAATGATAATTGATCGCCTTGAAAAACATGGTCTGGACTACTGAAATAATCTTATGGGGCAAGGCTATGATGGTGCATCCATCATGAGCGGAAAACATTCTGGTGTGTCTGCCTGGATTAAAAACAGTGCAAGATTTGCATTTTATGTGCACTGCAATGCACATTGTTTAAATTTGGTTCTTGTCGATGCTGTAAAATCAGTGCCTGAGGCAGTTACTGTTTTGCTCTCCTGCAGCTTTATAACTTTGTATCTGGCTCTTACGTTCATCTCAAGTGGCTTGCAGTTCAGGAAGAGCTGTATCCACAGCAGCAGCCCAGGGAACTACAGTGCGTGTCACCAGTCCGGTGCCACCTGTACCAGCCCCACGCATCAGGCCTCCGGTGCACCTCCCCAGTCCAGGCGACGTTTCACAGTCCGGAACCCCCGGTGACGGTCCACAGTCCGGAACCTCCTGAGACGGTCCACGGTCCGGAACCTCCTGAGACGGTCCACGGTCCGGAACCTCCTGAGACGGTCCACGTTCCGGAACCTCCTGAGACGGTCCACGGTCCGGAATCTCCTGCGACTGTCCACTGTCCGGAACGTCCTGCAACGGTCCACGGTCCGGAACCTCCAGCTCCAGGGCAGGAGCTCTTCTCTCCGCCGATGCCCAGTCCAGGTACGGCATCAGGTCCAGCTCCAAGGCCGGAGCCTTCCTCTGTGCTGGTGCCGCTCCATGGGAGGAGCTTTGCTCTGCGCTGGTGCCCAGTCCAGGCACGGCGGTCAACTCAGCTCCATGGCCGGAGCCTTCTTCCGCGCCGGTGCCTAGTCCGGGTGTGGCGAACAACCCAGCTCCATGGCCGGGGCCCTCCTCTACGCCGATGCCCAGTCCGGGCACGGCGTTCTACCCGGCTCCATATCCGCGAGTGGATTGGGTACTTCGCCCTGCACCGGAGCCGCCCCCAACATTAGATGCCCACCCGGACCCTCCCCTATTGAGTCAGGTTTTGCGGCCGGAGTCCGCACCTTTGGGGGGGGGGGGGGGGGGGGGGGGGGGGTACTGTCACACCCTGACGATAGAGAGCCTTCTATTCTCTATGTTGGTTAGGTCGGGGTGTGACTAGGGTGGGTACTCTAGTTTTTTATTTCTATGTTTGCCTGGTATGGTTCCCAATCAGAGGCAGCTGTCTATTGTTGTCTCTGATTGGGGATCATATTTAGGCAGCCATTTCCCCATTGCGCTTTGTGGGATCTTGTTTATGTGTAGTTGCATGTTAGCACTCCATGACTTCACGTTTCGTTTGTTTTTGTATCCGTTTATTCTACACACGATCGTGACAAATACACCTTTGGAGCCTCCAACATTTCAGAACATTTAAACTGGGACACGTAGTATGTAGCATTTAATGTATCAATTTCCACACGCAAATAATTTGAATGACTGTTTCAAAACCTTTCCCTTGTGAAGTAAGACACCATTGTTTGGAAGACAAGTTGTGTTCTGTTTTAAAATATTAATAATCTGTTTGTTACAGATCATTATTTTAAATATTTGAGTTTGGGGCATTAGACATCAACCAACCTCATGATCTTAAGGTAAACAGTTTGTGTGGCAAGTGGAGGGATAATAACTATTGGTTTACACTTCCATGTGTGTGTCTCTATGACTACAGGGTATTTATCAGTGTTCTGAGATTCAGGTTGTTTATTTATGCTCCAGTTCACAGTATCCTGTCGACGGCTCTTTCTGTCCACATTAACGTACATCTCCGAAGATATCTCCATTTATAGGTTCATTCTAATTACGCCCTAAAATATATTGTTGTTTTCTATGGAGCTAGAGAGTATACACTGGATTGGGACTATATGCTGTTAAACAGCTGTTTTGTCTTAACAGGCTGAGTCTGAGAACATACACTGTTATAGGTTTGTGGGAGGACTTCACAAGGTCTACCAACTTCCTGATTAAATGTGATTGGATACTTTAAAAAGTGTGACCTGGACACACACAGAGTGCAGAACAGTACTGAGAGGGCACAAACACACACATTCACACACTGCTGTTGAGTCTCTTCCTGGAGGTTGCTGTCTGCTCAAACCATAGGTTAAAGAACATTGTTACTTCATTTATTAATCTGTGACATTATTATGTACATTATTAAAGTGAAAAGTATAGGTTAATATTTGGTCCCGCGTTCTTTTTTTTAGTATAAGCCTATGGCAAATCACATGACATGTTTTTAATAAAAAATAATGAAGAATCATTTTCCAGAGTAGGCTCTATATCTATTAGTCTTTCCTATATTCCTCTCCTCCCATCTCCTCTCTGCCTATCTGAGAACCTTACTCTATTTCATATAACAGCTTCTACCCCCAAACCATAAGATTGCTGAACAATTAATCAAATGGCCACCAGACTATTTACATTGACCCCCCCCCATGCTGACGCAGAGAGCACAGCATGATCATAGGTGAGATGTCACTTGGTCAGGTCAACAGAAAGTATTATTAAAAACTTCTTAAGGCTAGGGGGCAGTATTTTCGTTTTTGGCTAAAAAACGTACCAATTTGAAACTGCCAATTTCTCAGCCCCTGAAACTAGAATATGCATATAATTGTCTGATTAAGATATAAAACATTTTGAAGTTTCCAAAACGGTCAAAATGTTGTCTGTGAGTTAAACAGAACTGATATTGCAGGCTAAAACCTGAGGAAAATCCAATCAGGAAGTGCCCCTGTTTTTGAAACCTCTCTGTTCCTATGCATCCCTATTGCCCATTTAAAGGGATATCAACCAGACTCCTTTTTCTATGGCTTCCCTAAGGTGTCAACAGCCTTTAGACATAGTTTCAGGCTTTTATTTTGAAGAATGAGTGTGAACGTCCACATTGCGTAAGTGGATAGGTGGGGGCTCTCAGAGTGAGTTGTGCGCAAAAGAGAAAGGCAGCCATTGTTACTCTAGTGAAAAGTCAACTTTCCCGGTTGATATATTATCGAATCGATATTTGAAAAACACCCTGAGGATGGATTATAAAAAACGTTGGACATGTTTCTGTGGACATTATGGATATAATTTGGAATTTTTGTCTGCGTTGTCGTGACTGCTCTTTCCGGTGGATTCCTGTGCATAACGCACCAAACTAACGGTAGGTATTTGGATATAAAAAACATCTTTATGGAACAAATGGAACATTTGTTGTCTAACTGGGAGTCTCGTGAGTGAAAACATCCGAAGATCATCAAAGGTAAACGATTAATTTGATTGCTTTTCTGATTTTCGTGACCAAGTTACCTGATGCTATGTGTACTTATTGTTTTGTCGAGCAATCGATAAACTTACACAAACGCTTGTATTGCTTTCGCTGTAAAGCATAATTTCAAAATCTGAGACGACAGGTGGATTAACAAAAGGCTAAACTGTGTTTTGTAATGTTGCACTTGTGATTTCATGAATATTAATATTTTCTTGTAATATTATTTACCTGTGGCGCTATGCTACGCTATGCTATTCAGCGTTGCTGATGACAATTGTCCCGGATCCGGGAAGGGTGGTTCAGAAAGGTTAATTGAAATACAGACAGAGATGAAGTAGTCCCAGAGTTAATGATCAAAGGTCAGTTTTGCATTTCACCTCCTGATTTAAGATGACTGACCTTGTTAGAATAAAACAAACAGGGCTTAATCATGCTCTCTCGTCTGCAGGTATGTTTTGATGTGAGAGAGGAAGCCAGTCCCGTTATCGCCACCTCACCCGCTCTTAAGATAACCTTCGGGCCGACTGGGAGCCCAAGGCTGGTTAGGAGACACCGCAATTGTGAGAGAATATTAGGGTAGCACTCTAATTCATGAATCATATGTTGTCTGCGAGGTTCTTACCTCTTTCCCTTTCTGTCTTCTACACCACTTTCCCCACCTTGTCTTTCTGTCTTCTACACCTCTCTTCCCACCTCGTCTTTCTTCCTCGTTTTATAATGCACACCATATGTGCATTGAAGTACAGATTGAACTTATATTTATAATATTACAATTATCATAATTATAATGCATTTATAACACCTGGATAATGAACTTCTTTAAATAAAGTGTTTCACATTATCCACTGGTTGGAATGAAGTATCTCACTGAAATACTATCCTGTGTCCTCAGATTAATAAAGATGAAGGGAGTTAGATATGCATAGTTTTTCTTCTTCTGTATATATGAATTACAAATCAATCATGTTTCTAATCTATTGCATAGTTACAATGTATAATCATTGATGTCCAAGGAGCTGGAGTGGTTAACACTGTTGAAGTGTATAATTGTAATACATACATGCAGACACAGTAAGCATGTAAATAGTTAGTTAGCTATGTTACTTCAGCTGCATTGCAAGGCAAGCTTACATAACTGCGCATTCAATTTGCAGTAAATGCTTTCGCTAGCTAGATTCTTTACATTCACTGTTTCACAAGATGGCAGCCTGGTTTGCTGGTAATCTCAGGAGTCCCTAAAACATTAATCAACACAAATTATAAATGAATTATCCTAACACTAGCTAGCTGGCTAATGTTAGCTAGACAGATAACTTGCTAAAGAGCGATTTTCGTGAATTAACTTCATGACAAAATAATATGCACAAACGTTTTGTCTCTAAATGAACTAACATTTTCCTCTCCATTGTAAATGTTTTGCCTGACTCATTATGACGTTATAACAACCTACATCTGGATCCACCGTAATGTTTTGTTAGCCATCTTTGATGAAGAACGCCACAAGGCAAGGGTGGCTCACGTCAACATCATTGGAACCACTCGATATGATTGGTCATATAAAAACCTTGGGACCCAAATGCATAATGAGCGCTCTAACTCCCCCTTGTGGTAGTCTGGAGCAATGAAGCCGTGATGCTGGGTACCTCTTAATCCTGCGGTACAAGCTCGCAACTTTTAAAGGAAGAACCACTGTAGGTTGTACCCAAAGCCCAGTGCTCCATGAGCAAGGCTGTTTACTGTAGGTTGTACACACAGCCCATGGGGCAACCAAATCTCACTTAAGGCCACCTAAAGGCTAGAAGGGTGCGTCTTGGTCAATTTAGCTAGAAAAATGCTGCCTTCGTCAATCTGCCTCTCTATGAGGCCGCCCATATTTATATCCACCACTTACCAAACATAGCAAACATCTCCTGAACCCTGTCTTGGTCTCGCTGTTGCTGGTTTCTCTCTTCAGTCAGGGCATCGTAGCTAGTCTGTAATCATCAATCAATCAAATGTATTTATAAATCACACCCTGATCTGTTTCACCTGTCTTTGTGATTGTATCCACCCCCCTCCAGGTGTTGCCCGTCTTCCCCTTATCCCCTGTGTATTTATAGCTGTGTTTTCTGTTTGTCTGTTGCCAGTTAGTCCTGTTTGTCAAGTCAACCAGCGGTTTTGTGTCTCAGCTCCTGCATTTTCTTGTCTCCCTTTTTCTCGCCCTCCTGGTTTTGACCTTTACCTGTCCTGACTCCGAGCCCACCTGCCTGACCATTCTGCCTTCCCCTGACACTGAGCCTGCCTGCCAACCTGTACCTTTGCCACCCTCTGGATTGTTGACCTCTGCCTACCCAGACCCTGAGCCTGCCTGCCAACCTGTACCTTTGCCACCCTCTGGATTGTTGACCTCTGCCTACCCAGACCCTGAGCCTGCCTGCCAACCTGTACCTTTGCCACCCTCTGGATTGTTGACCTCTGCCTACCCAGACCCTGAGCCTGCCTGCCAACCTGTACCTTTGCCACCCTCTGGATTGTTGACCTCTGCCTACCCAGACCCTGAGCCTGCCTGCCGTCCGGTACTGTTGCCCCACCTCTGGTTTACTGACCCCTGCCTGCCTTGACCTGTCTATTGTCTGCCTTGACCTGTCTATTGTCTGCCTTGACCTGTCTATTGTCTGCCTTGACCTGTCTATTGTCTGCCTTGACCTGTCTATTGTCTGCCTTGACCTGTCTATTGTCTGCCTTGACCTGTCTATTGTCTGCCTTGACCTGTCTATTGTCTGCCTTGACCTGTCTATTGTCTGCCTTGACCTGTCTATTGTCTGCCTTGACCTGTCTATTGTCTGCCTTGACCTGTCTATTGTCTGCCTTGACCTGTCTATTGTCTGCCTTGACTTGTCTATTGTCTGCCTTGACCTGTCTATTGTCTGCCTTGACCTGTCTATTGTCTGCCTTGACCTGTCTATTGTCTGCCTTGACCTGTCTATTGCCTGCCCCTGTTGGATTATTAAACCTTTGTTAATTCAATGTGGCCTGCATCTGGGTCTTACCTTCATCCTGATAGATGTCACAAAGTGCTATATAGAAACCCAGCCTAAAACCCCAAACAGCAAGCAATGCAGATGTAGAAGCACGTTGGCTAGGAAAAACTCCCTAGAAACTGTCTGTGCTGGGTGGAGATTATAAGTGTACGTCACCATTAAAGGCCAGATTTTTCTAAAAACAGCAGGTCCTGGACAAGGTAGCAAGTCCTGTGAACACTAAGTCAGTGTTCCATAAGTCGCATGCAGAACATATCATAGTGGAGCAGCAGCACGATCAGGTGGACTGGGGACAACCAGGAGTCATCGGGCCAGGTAGTCCTGAGGCATGGTCCTAGGGCTCATATCCTCTGGTCTGTAGCTGGTCTTTCTCTTTAGTCTGGGTGTTGTAACTGGTCTGTAGCTGGTCTTTCTCTGTTGCAATGTGTTGTAACTGGTCTGTAGATGGTCTCTCTCTCTTTAGTGAGGGTGTTGTAGCTGGTCTGTAGCTGGTCTCTCTTTGCAGATGAGTTGATCATTTAACCTAAGAAGCAGTGGGGGAAAAAGTACCCAATTGCCATACTTGAGTAAAAGTTTTTAAAAAATGAAGTTTTAAAGATACAAGTATCAAAGGTAAAAGTAAAAGTATAAATCACTTAAAATTCCTAAATTAAGCAAACCAGATGGCACGATTTGAATAGTTTTATTTTTTATTTAAGGATAGCCAGGGGCTGACTCCAACACTCACATAATTTACAAACGAAGCATGTGAGTTTAGTGAGTCCACCAGATCAGAGGCAGTATGGATGACCAGGGATTTTCTGTTGATAAGTGTGTGAATTTGACAATGTTCCTGTCCTGCTAAGCATTCAAAATGTAATGAGCACTTCTGGGTGTCATGGAAAATATATGGTATAAAAGTACACTATTTTCTTTAAGATTATAGTGAAGCATAAGTAAAAGTAGTTCAAATATATAGTAAATTCATTCAAATAGATGGGCTCTATTGTGAAACTGGTCCCCTAAAACACACTGTATTCCTCTAACATCTTCATTGATATAAACAGTGGACACAGACATCTCCATAGTCTACCACTATCTCTCTATGAGAGCTGTCCAGTGTGTGCAGCCTGGCACTTGCTATTTGTGACGATGGACAGGACACGATCATACCAGGAAGATATGAACTAGAGAATGGAAGTGAGTGTGAGAGAGAGAGAAATAAAGAGTGAGAGAGAGAGAGAGAGAAAGAGTGTGAGAGAGAGAGAGAGAGAGAGAGAGAGAGAGAGAGAGAGAGAGAGAGAGAGAGAGAGAGAGAAAGAGTGAGAATGAGAGTGAGTGAGAGAGAGAATGAATGTGTTACAGTATGGTGATGTTAAACCACTTTCTCACAAATCCAGTTCAGTTTGCTGCCACATGACAAGTCATTCCATGCCTTTTAGAGGACTCTGATCTTTGTGTATCTCAACACAGTCCTCCTCCCCAGTAGAACCTGCATTATCAGGCTGTGGGTCATACCAGTACCTACAGGGTTAAAAACAGTCAGATATCATGGTTAATACGAGTACATACAGAGTTAAAAAACAGTCAGATATCATGGTTAATACCAGTACCTACAGGGTTAAAAACGGTCAGATATCATGGTTAATACCAGTACCTACAGGGTTAAAAACAGTCAGATATCACAGTTAATACCAGTACCTACAGGGTTAAAAACCGTGAGATTTCACAGTTAGAACATTACAATCCTAAATAATGTACATTAATATATACATAACTAAAGATATCTTTGTTGACTGCTATAATCAACGATAATAACCTGTATAGAAACATTTTCATTGGCGCATTATTGCGAGAATAGTTATCATGTTAGGGGTATATACGGAGGCGAAGTCAGGTGCAGGAGATCAGAGTGTAGTAAACAGGCACACTTTAATTCCTGTCCAAAAAGAACAGCACATAAAGTGCCAAAAAAACAGAGGATTACACAAGTATGGCGCCTGACAATATCCACATAACAATAAACAATTACACACAAAGACATGGAGGAGAACAGAGAACTAAATACATGCAGTGTGATTATGGAATGAAAACCAAGAACAAGATAAAACAAATGGACATATGAGAAATGGAGCAGCAATGGCTAGAAAGCCCATTGACGTCGATCGCCGAACGCCGCCCGAACAAGGAGAGGAGCTGACTTCGGCGGAAGTCGTGACATAACATCTCTTACTCTGTGGTCAGTGGTGTTCCATCCACCCATTTCCAGGTCTCCTCTGTCTCTCTGTCAGTCAGACCAATCCAGACTCTCTTCTTGAAGTGGAAGAGAAACTCCTATGGTTGAGAAAGATTCAATATACACTGCGTTGAGTAAGCTCCAAAAGTTTTGGGACACTGACACATTTTTTGTTGTTTTGGCTCTGTACTTCAGCACTTCGGAATTGAAATGACACATTAAAGGTTAAAGGTTAAAGTACGGACCGTCAGCTTTCAGTTTCGGGTTTTGTCATCCATATCGAGTGAACCGTTTAGAAATGACATCACTGTTTGTACATCGTCCCCCATTGTAGGGGACCAAAAGTATTAGGACAAATTCACTTATATGTGTATTAAAGTAGTCAAAGTGTTTAGTATTTGGTCCCATATTCCTAGCATGCAATGACCACATCTAGCTTGTGACTCTACAAACGTGTTGGATGAATTTGCATTTAGTTTTGGTTGTGTTTCACATTATTTTGTGCCCAATAGAAATTAATGGTTAATAATGTATTGTGTCGATTTGGAGTAACGTTACATGTAAATAAGTATATATTATGTTTTATAAACACTTCCACATAAATGTGGATGCTACCATGACTACGGATAGTGCTGAATGAATTGTCAATAATGATGAGTGAGAAAGTTAAAGATGCACAAATCCCATAAACTGAAAGCTGTCAGTCTGCCCGTCAACCTCATAGACATTGTGTCGTTCCAAATCCAAAGTGCTGGAGCACAAAGCCCCACCAAAAAATATTTGTCAAAGTCCCAATACTTTTGAAGCTCATTGTTTGCCATATCTACCCCCGACAGACCTATATCCCCCCTCCCCCCTCAACCTTCTCTTTCGTGCTATCTCCTCTCACCTGTTCCTCTTTGCTGTTTATGATCACCAGGTCTGTTCCTCTCTCCAGACAGTCCTGTCTGCTCTTCTCCCAGGTTTTCTCCTCAGTAGACAGGAAGTAACAACTGCATTCAAACTTCTTCCATCCGTCTGAACAACATGTTCTTTCTGTTTGACAACACAACACTGATACAATGTGATACAATACAATAAACATCACATTTTATTTTCCATCAGTCAATGGATCTCAATGAAAAATGTACTTTATAATAAAGAAAGGTATGAAAACCAGCTCACTGACCACAAAGCAAATTCTGAAGCCTGTCTCTCTCTGTAGTCAGGTTGTTGTATCTGGTCTGTAGCTGGTCTCTCTCTTCAGTCAGGTTGTTGTAACTGGTCTGTAGCTGGTCTCTCTCTGCAGTTGTGTTAGTCTTATAAAGGGAAAAACTCTGTGACAAGTTGATCCTTTTATCCTCAGAATCTTTGATGGCTCTGTTATCTATAAAGTATAAACACATAGTTACTAGGTTAAACACCAGGTAAATTGGCTTAGTAACCAGCACCTCTATATAACTGGGTGATAATCAATGAACTTGGACACAAACTCACAGTAGACAGACAGGCCTATGATCCCAGCCAGTTGAACACACAGCAGCCCCAGAAACACTGCAGCAACTAGGAAGCGTCTCTTCCCTGAGCTATCAGGTTCTGTGGACACACATAATATACTGTTATGTTTTGTGTGTGTGTGTGTGTGTGTGTGTGTGTGTGTGTGTGTGTGTGTGTGTGTGTGTGTGTGTGTGTGTGTGTGTCACCTGAGTGCTGGTCTCTTGGTCCATTATTAGGAGCAGTGTCTACTGTCTCTTCTCTCTTGGTGCTGGTCTCACCGTCTCTCAGGGTATCTGCACTGACATAGATATCCACAATCCTCTCCTCCATCTCACCTCTGTCAAACGTGACCTTCTTGTTCATATCTGGCTCAGCATAGATGACCTCTCCAACAACTTACTGTGTTTTCTGTCTATATACAGATTCTGGTAATATAGTTGCCCCTGTGTCTGTTTCTTTACTGTACCTATCTCTGCTCTGAGTCTTTGACTAACTGTTTATGACTTCATCCACAGAATAAAAGGGAAATGTCAAAAGAGGAAGGTGATGAAATAGTAACATTGTGGTTAAGGTCAGGGCATTTTCTTCTCCTGTTCATGTTGTGTTTAATGTCCTGTTTTTATTTATCCGTTACTTTACCAGGTAAGTTGACTGAGAACACATTCTCATTTGCAGCAACGACCTGGGGAATGGTTACAAGGGAGAGGAGGGGGATGAATGAGTCAATTATTAACTGGGTGACAGTTCAAGGGCAAGATTGGGAATTTAGCCAGGGTTAACACCCCTACTCTTACGATAAGTGCCATGGGATCTTTAATGACCTCAGAGAGTCAGGAGACCCGTTTAAAGTCCCATCCGAAAGACTGCACCCTACACAGGGCAGTGTAGGGTACAATCACTGCCCTGGGGAATTGGGATATTTCTTTTTTTAGACCAGAGGAAGGGGTGCCTCCTACTGGCCCTCCAACACCACTTCTAGCAGCATCTGGTCTCCCATCCAGGTACTGACCAGGACCAACCCTGCTTAGCTTCAGAAGCAAACCAGCAGTGGTATGCAGGGTGGTATGCTGCTGGCCACATGTTGTGTCTAATGTACTGATCTCATGTTGTGTCTAATGTACTGATCTCATGTTGTGTCTAATGTACTGGAAATCTGCCAGAATATATGCAGTTAGGATGACCACGTGTTTCACAATTTTTCCTGTTCTGCCAAGTATTCAAAATGTAATGAGTACTTTAGTTTTTTTCCCCCCACCTTTATTTAACCAGGTAGGCCAGTTGATAACAAGTTCTCATTTACAACTGCAACCTGGCCAAGATGAAGCAAAGCAGTCCGACACAAACAACACGGAGTTGCATGTGGGATAAACAAACGTACAGTCAATATCACAATAGATATACATACAGTATGTGTAAATGTAGTAAGATTAGGGAGGTAAGGCAATAAAGAGTCCAGAGTGGCGAAAATAATTACAATTTAGCATTAACACTGGAGTGATAGATGTGCAGAAGATGAATGTGCAAGTTGTCAGGGAAAATGTATGTAGTAAAAAGTATTGAAGTAAAGTGAAGTGAAGTAAAGGTTGTCAAAAATATAAATAGTAAAGGACAGATACCCCAAAAATGACTTTAGTAGTACTCTAAAGTATTTTTTCTGAAGTACTTTACGCCACTGCTCATTACTGTAAGTCGCTCTGTTAAATGATGAAATTGGAGCGAGAGAGAGACAGGAGGAGGAGGTTGTGTGCACTAGGCTGCTGTATGTGTCACAGTATGTTGTCATGGTGATGT
Organism: Oncorhynchus mykiss; assembly: GCF_013265735.2. Taxonomy (NCBI): domain Eukaryota; kingdom Metazoa; phylum Chordata; class Actinopteri; order Salmoniformes; family Salmonidae; genus Oncorhynchus; species Oncorhynchus mykiss. Next base: position 73,725,173 of record NC_048574.1, read on the forward strand.
TCAACCACTTTCTCGCAAATCCAGTGAAGATTCTCCTCACATGTTTCTGTGTTCTCTCTGCATAGTCCTCCTCTCCAGCAGGACCCAGATTATTGCGTTTGGATAGATACCTGTACCTAGATGGTTAACAACACAGAGAAGCAGCGAGTCAGACACTGTGGAAACATGCTTGATAAGTACAGCGCTTTCAGAAAATATTCACACCCCTCGACTTATTCCACATTTGGTTTTGTTACAGTCTGAATTAAAAATGGATTAAATTGATTATTTGTCTCACCCATCTACACACAATACCCCATCATAAGAAATTGAAAACATGTTTTAAAAATGTTTGCACATGTATTGAAAATTAAATGCAAAAAAATAAGTGTTCATACCCCTGAGTCAATACTTTGTAGAAGCAACTTTGGCGGCGATTACAGCTGTGAGTCTTCCTGGGTAAGTCTCTAAGAGCTTTCTACACATAGATTGTGTAATATTTGCCCATTTTTTTTAAATTTATTTTTGAATTCAAGCTCTGTCAAGTTGATTGTTGATCATTGCTAAACAGACATTTTCAAGTCTTTCCATAGATTATCAAGCCAATTTAAGTCAAAACTGTAACAAGGCCACTCAGGAACATTCAGTGTTGTCTTGGTCAAACTGTGTTTTAGCTTATTGTCCTGCTGAAAGGTGGTCTCCCTTCCTCAGTAAATGGTCTCTCTCCCTCAGTAACTGGTCTCTCTCCTTCAATAATAGGTCTCTCTGCCTCAGTAACTATGGCCTATTTATTGCCTTACCACCTCACGCCATTTCCACACACTGTATAGACTTTATTTTTTCTATTGTGTTATTGACTGTACGCCTGTTCATTCCATGTGTATCTATGTGTTGTTGTTTGTGTCCCTCTACTTTGCTTTATCTTGTCCAGGTCACAGTTGTAAATGAGAACATGTTCTCAACTAGCTTACCTGGTTAAATACAGGTGAATAATTTTTTTAAATAAAAAAACTGGTCTCTCTCCTTCAGTAACTGGTCTCTCTGCCTCAGTAACTGGTCTCTCTGCCTCAGTAACTGGTCTCTCTGCCTCTGTACCTTGTCTCTCTCCCTCAGTAACTTGTCTCGATGCCTCAGTAACTGGTCTCTCTCACTCTAATTGCTCTCTGTCCCTCAATAACTGGTCTCTCTCACTCTTAAACTGGTTTCTGTTCCTCAGTAACTAGCCTCTCTCCCTCAGCAACTGGCCTCTCTCCCTCAGTAACTGGTCTCTCTCCCTCAGTAACTGGTCTCTCTCCCTCAGTAACTGGTCTCTCTCCCTTAGTAAATGGTCTCTCTGCTTCAGTAACGGTTCTCTCTCCATCTGTAACTGGTCTCTCTCCCTCTGTAACTGGTCTCTCTCCCTCTGTAACTGGTCTCTCTCCCTCTGTACCTGGTCTCTCTCCTTCTGTAACTGGTATCTCTCCTTCTGTACATTGTATCTCTCCCTCTGTAACTGGTCTCTTTCCTTCTGTAACTGGTCTCTCTCCTTCAGTAACTGGTCTCTCTCTTTCAGTAACTGGTCTCTCTCTTTCAGTAACTGGTCTCTTTCCTTCTGTAACTGGTCTCTTTCCTTCTGTAACTGGTCTCTGTCCCTCAGTAACTGGTCTCTGTCCCTCAGTAACTGGTCTCTCTGCCTCTTTAACTGGTCTCTCTCACTCTTTAACTGGTATCTGATCCTTAGTAACTGGTCTCCCTCACTCTTTAAATGGTCTCTGTCCTTCAGTAACAGCTCTCTCTCCCTCAGTTACTGGTCTCTCTCCCTCAGTAACTGGTCTCTCTCCCTCAGTAACTGGTGGCCAAATGGCATCCTATTTCCCTATGTAGTGCACTATGTAGAGAATAGGGTGCCATTAAGGACACACGGGTCTGTTTCTTATTGGTGGATAGAGCCGTGACACATCCTGTCACTTGCTGTGGTTCACAGACAGAACAGAGAGGGAGAGGGTGGAGACCCCATTAGACACCTTGATGAGTGTGTAGCAGACAGGTCCTTGGTCACCTACACGTTGTCCCTTGTACAGTGAAGGTTGTGAGTCATTCTCACCTTTCATTAGCATTGTTTGTGTGTGTGTGAGTGTGCCCTCTCAGTATTCAATCTCATTCAATCAGGAAGCTGGTATACCTTGTTAAAGACAACTGTTCCTTTTATTCAAAAGTGACTTTGTTATTCATATCATTAAAGTGATAAGCATTGGTTAATAATTGGTCCCAATTTTATTTTACTAAGCATAAGTATATTGCAAATCACATGACATGTTTCTAATAAAAATAAAGAAGAATCATTTTCTAGAGTACAGTATGTTTACATACTCTCCTCTAAATCTAAACACAACAATTAATTGTCTTATTTTTCTCTTTATTTTCTTGTTCCTTCTTTATGGCTCTCTGACACTAAGACTTTATCTCCTCTCCTCCTTTCAACCCTATTAGAGGAGAGGGACCAAGGTCAGTCCCCTAGGATTCTGTTCTTCAATGTGTTTTGAGACAGTCTGTCATACCACTATTTCACTTCTATGCTGAGTTCATCTCTCACTTTAACCACTAGGTGGAATCATCACCTAACCATTCAGGACCTTATCCAACCATTAGAGGGAGAGAGAGAGAAAGGGAGAGAGAAAGGGGGAGAGAGAGGGACTGTTTGTTACTGTGGGTTATTGTTACACCTCTTTCTCACAGATCCAGTTGAGATTTGTGCCACATTTGTCATCATTCCATGTCTTTACATGGTCATCTTGTCCATTGTATACCTCAATAGTCCTCTTGCCCACTATCATCGGGCTGTCCTGTCCTCCAGTACCTAAACAACACAGAGAACCACACAGTCAGACACTGTGGTACAAACATCCTTCTCAATTATACACATATTCTTATGTTTTTACAGTTTTAAAGAAACACTGTTAGATGATCGTAAAATTAGCAAGAATGGGCCATCAACACATTTAGTTTACCTTTTCATATGTAAATATTACCTGGTTTCTAAAATACATCCATAGTTCTCAATGAATGACATTAATGAGTCGAAACATACATTTTTATGAACATGATTGGAAGCAAAATGTATTTGTTTTTTGTCTCCATTTCACCTGGTAAAATGGTCAAATCTCTCACCCTGTGGTCAGTGATGTGTCGTCCACCCACTTCCAGGGCCCCTCAGTAACAGAGTCAGTCAGACCAATCCAGGCTCTCATGTGGAGGTTGAAGACAAATGTCTGTTGTTGAGAAAGATAAAGCTTATGTCACAATTGGAATATTTATAAAATAATGCACACATATTAGTGTACTGATGAAAAGTATACTTGTTCCACCTCTCTCTCTCTCTCCTCTCTCCTCTCTCCTCTCTCTCAGCAAAGGTGAAAACATTGAGACACTTAGCCATTATCTCTATACTCATAAACCCATTGATATAGAGTTATTGTTGATTTTACTTCTAATTTATCAGTTTATATCTCAAAAAGCTTTGACTGAATATGGCCTTTCTCTGTAGTCAGGTTGTTGTATCTGGTCTGTAGCTGGTCTCTCTCTTCAGTCAGGTTGTTGTATCTGGTCTGTAGCTGGTCTCTCTCTTCAGTCAGGTTGTTGTATCTGGTCTGTAGCTGGTCTCTCTCTTCAGTCAGGTTGTTGTATTTGGTCTGTAGCTGTTCTCTCTCTTCAGTTAGGTTGTTGTATCTGGTCTGTAGCTGGTCACTCTCTTCATTCAGGTGGTTGTATCTGGTCTGTAGCTGGTCTCTTTCTTCAGTTGTGTTGGTCTTATTAAGGGAAAACTCTGACAAGTTGTTCCTTTTATCCTCAGAATCTTTGTCTCTGTTATCTACAAAGTATAAACACATAGTTACTAGGTAAAACACAAGTTAAATAGGCTTAGTAGCCTGTACTTCTTACAACTATGTGATAAGCAATGAATTTAGACACAAACTCACAGTAGACCGACAGGCCTATGATCCCAGCCAGTTGAACACACAGCAGCCCCAGAAACACTGCAGCAACTAGGAAGGGTCTCTTCCCTGAGCAATCAAGCTTTGTGGACACATACAAGAGACATTTATGTCTCAGGGTGTCTGCGCTGACGTAGATATCCACAATCCTCTCCTCCATCTCACCTCTGTCAAACTTGACCTTCTTGTTCATATCTGGTTCAGTATAGATGACCTTTGACATATTTAACAATGTCAGGGTCTTTCTTTCTATGTCGGTCTACTGCAGGGGCAAAAGCTGATATCAACTTTGGATTGGACAATTACATTACATTTTCTCAAGAGCAATTCCTGAGGGGGGGGGGGGGCAATTCCTGCTGTAACACATAGCCTATGTTGTAATATGTTAAATATATATTGAGGAACCATAATTACTATATCTGGATAATTGATAGGTACAGTAGTTAACTGAAGGGTTGTCCCAACTTGTTCAAATGTTTAAATCATTATAATAATACAACTAACAATAGTTATAGCAGTGTTCCTTATCAGTCCAGTATGTATGCAGGTATTTGTATTTACAACCAGCAATACCAAGATAAGGCCAGTAGGTGGCAATGGTACACTGTGTATGGGTGCAGTTTTCATAAATACAATGAACATGGTGTGATCTCATCTAAAATCATCTCCATTGAGAAGCATCACAAAGTTGGTCTCCATATACCTTTTTATTTGACTTTTTCTGATACATTTATATAGTCATTAAACATGTGCCACTGGCCTGAGTCTACTACAGTAGAACAGAAAGCTCAGAATAAGTACAGTTGTAAAAGCAAAATAACTACTTCAATGAATAACCCAAATAAATCAACCAAAATGTCCTTCAAAAATACATATTTATTGTTCAGTCAGTGTCTCAACCCTTCAAACAGCAGCTATGGACAAGTATGTGACACAATGTATGCCATTTTAAATAAAATAACATAATATAAATAATTAGTAAGTGTACTGTCATGTACTAAAAACTGAAAACTACTAAACAAAAGGACAAATATCACACTATACAGCAGGGGTTCACAAACAGGGGTCAATGGACCCCTAGGGGTCCCTGGTGTAATTGTAAAGGGTCCGTGAAAAGTGTAATGAACGTATTCAGCACCACAAGGATTACAGTAACTTTACATATAATATAGAGGGGGTGGGGGTCCCTGAGGACCACTCAAAACCTTGCCCACCTTGCCTCAAAATATGCAGGGGTTCCAGTACCCCAAAAATGTTGAGAACCACTGCTATACACACTACTGAACAAAAGAAACAAACATATGTTTGTAGGTTTCAAAGGATCCAACAAATTGCTGGCAGATATTTTCCCTCGAGATCCAGCCTGTCTTAATGTACATTACAGACAACTACGCCGTTCAGTCTCTCTTGGCCCCTGCTGGCCCGTAGCCAAGTCTTTAACCTACGGAGTGCACTGAAACTCCTCTTAGCCTCACATGAAGACACTGGTACCACAAACAGAATTCTGTTCAGCACCTCAACTTGGTCAACCAACCCCCTGCACCTCCACTGGAAGCCTCCTGAGGACCTCTGCTGCCTCTCCACTGCTGCTACAGGGGTATTTGTTGCAAAGAGAGGGATCTGCACTGAAAGATAATCTATGTTCAGCTCAGGGTACTGATCTAGAGACTCATCCAACTCCCCTCGTGAGAAGCACTCTTTCCAACTTTTACAGAATGTTTAGACTGTCCTGTTCAAAACGGTCGTCAAACTGAACCTCCACACCGTCCAACACTTTAAAAAATACTGCCCTATAGTGATCCACTGCTTTGCCAGCAAATCGTCTTGAGTGTGTCTCAATGGACTCAATGGAGTCAATCAATGTTGTTGCTTTCTCATACAGTGCAAGGTAGCTTTCGTCATTTCTACTGTTTACCCCACGCGCTGGATAACTGGACACTGATTGGATTTAGCTGGTGTGCTGTTACCGTTACACAGTGGCGGTGGGTTTGGCTGTTTTGATGTGCTGTGAATTATTCAATGGCTTTTCCACCCGTTCCTAAATCCTGCACTAATGAAGGCAACATCTGCTCTTTGGCCAAAAGATGGCTGGCTTGAAAACCCTTGGCTACAGTGAACACAACACTCCTTTTATTGATGGATTATAATGTAGCCAGGGGAAATCGCAAAACCATCTCTCTTGAAACCTCAACACTCTGTTGGCAAGAGTTTGTGGTTCTATAAATTGTGTGTGTGGCTGATATGGTTTTGTGCCATCACTGAGGTAACTGGACAATGGCGTGCCACTGTCTCTTATACTGGTGCTGCTGGCAACAGGGTTGACACCTGGTCCTGCCGTGGCTGTGATATTGTCCTGTGAAGTCTCTCTCCGTGGCTCTTTCCGTTTCACCACCCTCCCTGACTCACAGTCTGCCTCCTAGAAAATAAATAAGGTGTTGGCCATACTCCTAACTACTGGTACACAAAACTACATAATTAATCACAACCGCAATACCATTGCCTTTAACAAATCTTAGTTCAGTCACCAGTTTAAGTTGAGAGTGGGGGTATCCATGGCATTTTCCAATTATGTCCCAATTTTACAAGTCTAAAAAAGAGAGAACCTTTCATAATGTTGCCAAACAAAGACTCAACAAACTTACCTGAGACTCCCTGTCTCTGCCAGTCTGTCCCTGCCCATCTGTCCCTGCCAGTCTGTCTCTGCCAGTCTGTCCCTGCCCATCTGTCCCCAGCTCTACTGTATGTGTGCCATCTGTAGCCTGCTCTGACTAATGACATCATTGTGAAACATTCCCATTATCATTTCACTTCTTTCTTATGAACATTTTATCAACAAGTCTGAGATATTAGGCTAGTAGGGGGTTCTTACTTGGCGTTTTGGTTTCTGAAAAATACTCTTGATGTCTGTCTTTTCTCTGCCATTTTTCTACCTGGCTGGCTACCATCATCATCTATCATCTTCTATCATTCTAGATGTTCTTCTATCATCATCTTCTATCATTCTAGTTGGGCTTCGATCTAAAAGGAAGCTAGCTAGTCAGCTGGCAAATGTGAAACGGATTGCAGTGACAAGGGTTGACAGCTGTATGAGTTCACCATTTACACAACGTATTCTGCAACGTTTTGTACTTTTAATATAGTTTATGTTTTATATTGGGTGGCTTCCAACAATAGCTGAACTTGCAGAGCTAGCAAGCACCAGTTCCGTTTCTGTGGTGTTTGCTATAATCTTTGCTATCGTCAGTTTACTCCAAGATCGGCACACGGGTGCTTCCAAGTCCCCTAGCGACAATTTACCTTTTGCAACGAGACCATTAAAGATATTTAAGACAATGGTAGAAGAGAGTGTAGTTCTGTTCATTTGGGAGTTCAGTTTATCGCAAACCTTATCACAGGGACTTCGAAGCACTACAGCTGCATGCTAATCTTGGAATAAACTGATGTTAGCAAAGATTCCATCTTTGACGACACCACATAAATGTAATAGGTACTAGCTAGCTTGTTAGCTAATGTTTTTATTAGTTTGCGCGCTAGCTCTGCAAATGTAGCTATTGTGTGTGTGAACCCTGCCAACATAAAACAAAATCGCTATGGTGAGATTGACTGGATCAACCTCACGTTAGTTACGTGCATTGAGGGCCTTTCAGACGGTAGACATCAACCCTCTGTTACTTTGCCAGCTAAGGAACAGTACATTGCATTGCTAGCTTCTCTCATTGACTCATATTCAAATAGCTGCAAAAACTGGTTGATGTTACTGTAGCTAGCTGGCAATCATCAGCTAACCGCTAGCTAACATAGAGAGTGATCTGTAAGTTGATGCAGCGAAAATGAAGACTGGTGACGGTTATAAATGTGTTTTCTTGTATTGAGTTGGAGAAGTAAAGAAATGTCTAACATATCCTTTGTTTGAACTACTTACTGGAGGTCAGCCACCAAAAACAGACTGTCAGATTCCCACACATGCACAGTACCTGCATCATGTAACACTGCTAGGTTGTGGGAGGCTGTGGATTAAACCATTGTGTGGCAAAAGGCGAGGTGTGACAATCTTTTGAAACTTAAAAACACGCTATTAAGTGTCTATGATCAGCACAAGTGCTTTCATTGCGTATTATTAATATTATTGATGTTCCATAGTTTTGTTTACATTGATATATTGTGGAGAAAAATCATATTTTTCCAAGGATGGGGAGTCGTGTCCCCCCCAACTGTACATTAAGTCTCTTGTTCTAGAATTAATGTGGTGGTCTTCCAACATGGCCGCCTGGAGGCGTCGTACGTCAACTGCAGGCCCTCTATACGTTAAGTCTCTGCTTCTTGTGATATCTCTGTCTCTGAGTCATCAGTGTGTGTGACTGCTGTAGCTGTTAACTCTATGGAAGAAACAACAACATTTCACGGGAAGTTGTGGCTATGATAATACAAAAATGTTTACAAGTTTGAAAACTTGCGTGTGTAGTTGTGTGAGTGTGAGACATTGTTACAGTGGTTATTGTTAAACCATTTTCTGCAGCACAATATAAATCATTCCATGTCTCTACATGGTCATCTTGTCCAGAGTATATCTCAACACAGTCCTCCTGTCCAGGGAATGGGACTTGCTATTTGTGATGATGGACAGGACACTATCATACCAGGAAGATATAGATCATAGAGGGGAAGTGGAGAACAAAGACTTTGTTGTTAACATATATTAAATATCATATTTAACAGCCCCAAGATAATTCAGGGAGTTTCCAGAACTCCTCCTTCCTTTCACCTTTCTGCTGATTTGGACCCTCTGTTTACTCCCAAATATACATCAACATGTTCAGGAGGTCCAGGACTACAAACATCATCATCATCATCATTATAATGTCCAGACAATAGATGTGACACTACAAACTGTTCCAAGTGGATATTGAGGGTGGGAAGGCTTAACCAGTGAGGATGAGATGTTGAGTGACATCTGTTTGAACAACTGAAAACATCCACTTCACTCTTTTGGGACCCTTATAAGGGAACATCAGTCAAATATGAGCATTTGATATTGTATGTGACTTGACAACAAAGACTGACGGTCAAAGATGACTTAGTAACATCCTTTGATATCTCTACTACACTCATTGATTGGTGATACAGTCACCTCCTCCTATACAGTGTATGTAATGGTGGTTTGGTAATGTAGAGAATGTCATCACCAGGCCTCAATTGGAGCAGAATACATTTGTATTGAACATTTTTTGTCAAATGTACTAACTTCCTGTTGACTCTGATGATATGTCAAACATAACTACTGGTACACAGGAAGCTACAAACAGGAAAAAAGTAGGAATTTTATTAATATGATACAACAAACTATTACAACAATAGGTGCATTTGAATGCGTGTGTGTACCTGCATGTATGTGTGTGTGCGGGTGTGTGTGAAAATGTGTGTAAGTGTGATAGAGAGAGAGAGAGAGAGTGTGTGTGTGTGTGTGAGTGTGTGTGTGAGAGAGAGAGAGAGAGAGAGAGAGAGAGAGAATGAAGAATAAAGTTGTGTAAACTATAAACTGCTGTATGTGTTATAGTACGTTGTCATGGTGATGTTAAAACACTTTCTCACAAATCCAGTTGAGTTTCCTGTCACATGACATGTCATTCCATGCCTTAAGTGGAGTCCAATCTGTATGTATCTCAACACAGTCCTCCTCCCCAGTAGGATCTTTACTATCAGGCTGCTTGTCATTCCAGTACCTACAGGGTTAAAAACCATCAGATATCATGGTTAATACTAGTACCTACTGGGTTCAAAACAGTCAGATATCATGATTAACACCAGTACCTACAGGGTTAAAAACAGTCAGATATCATGGTTAATACCAGTACCTACAGGGTTAAAAACAGTCAGATATCATGGTTAACACCAGTACCTACAAGGTTAAAAACAGTCAGATATCACAGTTACAACATCATAATACTAAATAATATGTAGACATTTTTCATTTTATAGTTATCTGCGTTGACTGCTATCATCAATGTCAGTAACCTGTATAGAAAAGGTTGAATGGAGCCGTATTGACAGATTAGTTATCATCTCTCACCTCGTGGTCAGTGGGGTGCCGTCCACCCATTTCCAGGTCCCCTCCTTAACAGAGTCAGTCAGACCAATCCAGACTCTCTTCTTGAGGTTGAAGAGAAAAGTCTGTTGTTGAGAAAGATAAATTAACTGACGTTTATGTTTGAACATATTTACCCCTTGCACACCCATCCCCACTCCCTCTCCCTCTTTCTCTCACCTGTTCCTTATCACTGTTTATGATCACCAGGTCTGCTCCTCTCTTCAAACAGTCCTTTCTGCTCTCCTTCCAGGTTTTGGACTCAGTAGACAGGAAGTACAAACTGGATTCAAACTTCTGCCAGCCTTCAGAACAGGTTTGAAAATATTGATGAAAATATGAATTTCCTTCAATTTATCACACTGGACACTTAATGAAAGAACAGAGACTCATGATCAGTTGTGTGGGATTAATGATAATTAATTACTGTAGGTTTACTCACTGAGATTGGTAAGCCTCCAGTTAAGAAAATCTCTCTCAGTCTGTAGCTGGTCTCTCTCTTTAGTCATGGTGTTGTAACTGGTCTGTAGCCGGTCTCTCTCTTTAGTCATGATGTTGTAACTGGTCTGTAGCTGGTCTCTCTCTTTAGTCAGGTTGTTGTTGCTGGTCTGTAGGTTTTCTCTCTCTTTAGTCATTGTGTTGTAACTGGTCTGTATCTGGTCTCTCTCTTTAGTCAGGTTGTTGTAGCTGGTCTGTAGCTGTTCTATCACTGCAGATGAGTTGGTCTTATAGGCTAAGAAGCTCTTAGAGACCCCATAATCTGTTTTAACAACAACAAAGTGTATCAATAAAATTGATAATCTGGTGAATTGTAGGTGAATGCTGGTGAATTGTAGGAATTATAACTTCAGACTTACAGTAGACAGACAGGCCTATGATCCCAGCCAGTAGAACACACAGCAGCCCCAGACACACTGCAGCAACTAGGAAGGGTCTCTTCCCTGAGCTATCAGGCTCTGTGGACACAGGTACTGTACATAGCATCAATGAGACACAATCACACTTTTAAAGTGATGTTTTCTCACACCATCTCTCTTCCTGTTGAGGGGGACTTGTGACTCGGATTTACGTACATAATAATACAAATGCAATGAGACCATGTTGGAAATACACATTGGCGATTTGCATTGGACTTTATGAACATCAAAATTAATGTTTCAGCAGTTAGTAAACATCCTAAAATACAGAGCCTCGAACATTTCAGATCATTTAACCTCTAGTCTTAAAGGAACAATGTTTCATTTAGGAGATGTAGTATTTAGCATTTAATGTATCCTTTTCCATAAGTATATCAATTCCAAAGCTTTCCCTTATGAAGTAAGACCTATATTTGGAAGACACGTTGTATTCCGTTTTTGAATATGTAATAATCTGTTTGTTACAGTTTATTTTACTCAGTTGACTTTTGAAGTCTTGGGGTATGAGGCATCGGCCAACCGCATCACATTAACATAGGCACAATTGTTTATGCGGCAAGTGGAAGGATAAGAACCATTAGTTTAAACTTCCATGTGTGTCTCTATGACTACTGTGTACTTACCAGTGTTCTGAGATTCAGGTTGTTTATCTGTGCTCCTGTTCACAGTATCCTGTCCACAGCTCTCCCTGTCTACAGTAGCATAAATATCCTCAGACTGCTCCATATAAAGGCTAATTCTAATTGCCCCCTTAAAATATACTTTGGTACTTTATGTATCTACACACTGTACAATGGACAGTATATTATGTTTTATATCCTGTTAACTTCTTTGGGCTAGGGGGCAGCATTTTCACTTTTGGATGAAATGTGTGCCCAGAGTGAACTGCCTCCTACTCAGTCCCAGATGCTAATATATGCATATTATTAGTAGTATTGTATTGAAAACACTCTGAAGTTTCTAAAACGGTTTGAATGATATCTGTGAGTATAACAGAACTCATATGTCAGGCAAAAACCCGAGAAAAAATCCCAACAGGGAGTGGTAAATCTAAGGTTTGTAGTTTTTGAACTCAGCCCTATCGAATACACAGTGGGATATGGGTAATGTTGATGTCTAGATGTCAACAGTGTTTAGAAACTTGAATGAGGCTTGTAGTGTGAAGTGGGACCGGATGAGAGCTGTTGAGAGCTGTTTGAGTGAGTGGTCTGGCAGAGTGTCACAGCCTCATGATGCGTGGTCACGAGAGAGTTAGCTCTCGTTCCATGGCTTTTCAACAGACAATGGAATTCTCCGGTTGGAACATTATTGATCCTTTATGATAAAAACATCCTAAAGATTGATTCTATACTTAGTTTGACAAGTTTCTTCGACCTGTAATATAACTTTTTGAACGTTTCGTCCGACTGGGCCAGATCGCGCTTTTGGATATGTTTACCAAACGCCCTAACAAAAGAAGCTATTGGACATAAATGATGGACATTATCGAACAAAACAAGCATTTATTGTGGAACTGCGATTCCTGGGAGTGCATTCTGATGAAGATCATCAAAGGTAAGTGAATATTTATCATGCTATTTGTGACTAATGTTGACTGAGCAAAATGGCAGATATTTCTTTTGGCTGGTTTAGGCTCTGAGCGCCGATCTCAGATTATGCTTTTTCTGTAAAGTTTAAAAAAAATCTGACACAGCGGTTAAAGTCCATCATTTTTGTCCAAATACCTCCTTGTTCGAGCCTAGAGTTCACAAATCTAAATTCATGAACCGCGATCACTAGGTCCAGACGAAAATTCAAAAAAGTTCCGTTACATTCCGTAGAAACATGTCAAACAACGTATATAATCAATCTTTAGGATTTTTTAACATAACTCTTCAATAATGTTTCAACCGGAGAATTCCTTTGTTTGTAGAATTGCAGTGGAACGCAGGTCGCTGTCACGTGAGCGCGCATGATCAACTCATGCCACTCTGGCAGACACCTGACTCAAAGAGCTCTCCTTCCCTCATTCCTCACAAACAAGGTTCTAAAGACTGTTGACATCTAGTGGAAGCCGTAGAAAGTGCATTATGACCACCCCATAGACACTGTATATTCGATAGGCAATGACTTGAAACACGATGAACCTCAGATTTCCCACTTCCTGGTTGGATTTTTTTCTCAGGTTTTTGCCTGCCATATGAGTTCTGTTATACTCACAGACATCATTCAAACAGTTTTTAGAAACATCAGCGTGTTTTCTATCCACAATACTAATAATATGCATATATTAGCTTCTGGGACTGAGTAGCAGGAAGTTTACTCTGGGCACGCTTTTCATCCGAACGTGAAAATGCTGCCCCCTATCCCAAACAGTGTGAGTGTTTCCTCTCAGTAATGTTCTGCCCTCTGTGTGTGTCCAGGTCACACAGATTTAAGTATCCAATCACATTCAATCAGGAAGCTGGTCGACCTTGTCAAAGAACTTTGTTCCTTCATTTATTAATCTGTGCTTTGTTATTCTTATTATTAAAGTGATAATCATAGGCTAATAATTGGTCCCACTTTTTTACAAAATCACATGACATGTTTCTAATAAAAATAATGAAGAATAATTTTACAGAGTACAGTATGTCTACATTCTCTCCTCTAAATCTAAACACAACAATTATTTGTCTTCTAATTTTCTTCTTCCTCCTCTGTGTCTTTCTGACACTAAGGCTCTATCTCAATTAGTCTCTCCTCTCCACCTATCTCCTCACCTCCTCATATCTACTCCTTTCTCCTCTCCTCCTATCTCCTCTCCTCCTATCCTCTTATCTCCTCTCCTCCGTACCACTGTATCCAACCATCAACATAGTAATTACTACCAGCTTGCTAATGTTAGTAGAATTCATATCTTTAGGACATTCGTAACATATTGTTTGTTTTTGCAAATTCGTAACATATCATACACATTGTAATTTGTAACAATTCATACAACATGGTTGATGGGCATCCACAAACTGATACATACCATATGAAAGGTAATATATCATATTAAAATGGAGTGTCTCTGATATACGTACAGAATAATACAACATGTTTTGAGACTAGGTTGGAAATACACAGTGGCGAGTTACAGTACATACTGAAGGACTTTATCAGCATAGTAACTAAACTACCAGAAAAACACAGAGAGAGAGAGTTTCCAATCATGTTCCTAAAAGTGTATGTTTTGATTCATGGATGTTATTCCATGAGAACTGTAGATGCATCAAAGAAGCCAAGTACTATTTGCATTTGAAAATGTAATGGAAAGAGAGAGAGATTTAAAAAAAAATCAAAACTGGATCTGTGAGAAAGTGATGTAACATCAACCTACTATGACAACGTTCTCACTCACTCACTCACTCACTCACTCACTCACTCACTCACTCACTCACTCACTCACTCACACACACACACACTCACTCACACACTCACTCACTCACTCACTCACTCACTCACTCACTCACTGTAGTGTGTGTGTGTGTGTGTGTGTGTGTGTGTGTGTGTGTGTGTGTGTGTGTGTGTGTGTGTGTGTGTGTGTGTGCAATCTTACCTGAAGCACCAACTCCATCTCTTGGACTGGGCTTGAAGGCTCTTACGTTGGCATATGATTGGCCATCAATGTCTGTGTTCTTCATTGCATCAGGCTCATCGTCATTAAATCCATCTGGGTTTTCATAGACTCCCTCTGACATCTTAACACACTGCTGATAAAATACAGTAACTTCTACATCTAACCTCAACTCTAATATACATCTATAGCTGTGTCTTCCTCCTGCACTGTCCTGGGTCTGTGCGACTTTAGGTAGTGAAACTCTTTTTCAGTCATCCGCAGTGGATGATAAATTGTGAAATCAACACAACACAGGCCACCACATGACTCCCAACAGCCTTAGTTTCATAATATAATACATTATATGACTCCCACCAGCCTTAGTATGATAATATAATACATGATATGACTCCCACCAGTCTTAGTGTAATAATAATAATAATAATAATAATAATAATATGTAATAATAATACATTACATTACTAATATATCATGCTATACGATGTATGTGTGAATTCACAGGGTCCCAATTTTGGATGTGCTAAAATAAATTGTGATCCTATTAATTGACATATACACTACATATATCCTGACTGAGTTTACAGCACCCCCAGCCTTCACATGGAGAACACATTATGGATCTCACTCTGTGACTGGTGGTGTAGGGGGAGAAGTTGCCCCTAGATGCTGATCTTAGGTTGGTTTTACATTTCCACCACTAATGGTTAAGGTTAAGATTGGGGGAGGGAAACCTGATCCTAGATCTGTACCTAGGGGAAACTTCCCCCCGAAGTGTGACCGGCCACCGATGGCCATATAGGGGTCTTTATTCTATCTATGCCGACTATGAAGAGTTACTCAGAATGAAAAAGCAGAAGTTCTGACATCTCCATAGTTTCACTTTTAAGAGAATAGAAAGAAGAATAAAAAGCTGACACATGTATTATGAGAAAACGTTCATATATCCACCCTGTCTTTCAGTACAACATGACATACATACCAGTTACATCTAATGACACAACTCTCTCTGCACTGATTCCACTGTTCCACATGACATCTATCTACATTAACTATTATACAACTCTACAGCTCTAATCTCTTCCACAGGAGGAGAGAAGGCATCACACAGATCCTTAGATACAGGGACAGAGTCAAAGCTGGCCCTCTGTTGGACGTAGTACTAATTACAAGTACAACTGTAGTGTTGGTGACAGAGACCTGGGTGGATGTTGTACTAAATACAGGTACAACTGTAGTGTTTGTGACAGAGACCTGGGTGGATGTAATACTAACTACAGGTACAGCTGTAGTGTTGGTGACAGAGACCTGGGTGGATGTAGTACTAACTACAGGTACAGCTGTAGAGTTGGGCACCTGGGCACAGTTTCCCAAAAGCATATTCAAATCAAATCAAATTTTATTTGTCACATACACATGGTTAGCAGATGTTAATGCGAGTGTAGCGAAATGCTAAGGCTAAGTAGCAGATTAAGGCTAAATTAATCTTAGAACATCGTTGAAACGATGGACGGGGCCCTGGCCTGTAGAGTTCACAACCACCCCCACAGAGTCCTTCACTGAGCCCAGACACACCCTCGTTGCCTGCCCTGTCCACTACCACCAGCTCTACCTTCTTTGAACAGCAGGTTGCTCTGTAGGCCACCCGGGTCACATTATTGGCCCTGAGGCGCACGACTGTAGAAGTGTTGAGGATCCCATTGCCCTGGAGGAAGATAAAATATTTTTAAAATATCTGCCACAGCAACATATATTTGAATAATTCAGTGGATGTTTTGTGCACGCATGTGATGACTAAATTGTCTTATTTGGAATTTTCTCATTTGGATTCTCAATGTGGCCTTGTTTGGAATATTGTCTTTCTGGGCCGAGCCTCCGTTAAACTGCAGTACCAAAACAAAACTGTAGGTGCAATCCAAACTGGGCTTCTAGACCGGAACGCTGGTACCTTGGAGACGCCTGGTAGTCCGCACTGGGAGAGGTAAAATCTGTCACCTGGAGGGAGGAAGGAGGAGAAGGGGGAGAGAGGGAGAGGGGATAGAGGGAGAGAGAGAGCAAGAGCTAATGTAGCTGATAACAACTGGTAGCTTACAGCCACCAATTCGCTCAAATCAGTGGTTGTGAAGGAGAGAGAATATGAGAAAAGGAGGCCATTTTAGAGTTTTGAAACAAGACCCTTACTTTGCTGACAACGGACAGGGTTACATCTGTTCCTGACGGGGTGCTGGCGGGCATCATGAGGCTCACTGTACCGTTGGCCGCAGCGCCCCCAGTCACCATGGAGATGTTGGCAGGGAAGGAAGAAGTGAATCTGCGATCGTTGGTGGCTCGGACGGTAAAGGTTCCTCAGGTTCTGTTGGCCGTTTCTACGGTGAATGGGACTGAAATGGTGGAAAACTATGGACAGAACAGGGCTTAGACTCTGATTGGTTAAGTAGTAGTAGTATTTATAAATGAGGCCTCAAGGCTCTGTATTTATGTTGATTTATTTTCCCTTTTGTACATTAACCATTTGTACATCGTTACAACACTGTATACAGTGCCTTGCGAAAGTTGTTG
Source organism: Oncorhynchus mykiss (assembly GCF_013265735.2). Taxonomy (NCBI): domain Eukaryota; kingdom Metazoa; phylum Chordata; class Actinopteri; order Salmoniformes; family Salmonidae; genus Oncorhynchus; species Oncorhynchus mykiss. The sequence goes on from NC_048574.1 coordinate 73,742,261, forward strand.
ATGAAAGTTGATGCTCTCTGTGCTTTTAACGGACCTCTGAGACTATCACAGTGCAGGTGCATTTATACGGAGACTTGATTACACAGAGGTGGATTGTATTTATCATTTTTTATTTTTTTTTATTTAATTTTTTTAATTTTACCCCTTTTTCTCCCCAATTTCGTGGTATCCAATTGTTGTAGTGGCTACTATCTTGTCTCATCACTACAACTCCCGTACGGGCTCGGGAGAGACGAAGGTTGAAAGTCATGCGTCCTCCGATACACAACCCAACCAAGCCGCACTGCTTCTTAACACAGCACGCATCCAACCCGGAAGCCAGCCGCACCAGTGCGCCGGAGGAAACACCGTGCACCTGGCCACCTTGGTTAGCGCACACTGCGCCCATCCCGCCACAGGAGTCGCCGGTGCGCGATGAGACAAGGACACCCCTACCGACCAAGCCCTCCCTAACCCGGGCGACGCTAGGCCAATTGTGCGTCGCCCCACGGACCTCCCGGTCGCGGCCGGTTACGACAGAGCCTGGGCGCGAACCCAGGGACTCTGATCGCACAGCTGGCGCTGCAGTACAGCGCCCTTAACCACTGGGATTGTATTTATCATCATTAGTCATTTAGGTCAACATTGGATCATTCAGAGATCCTCACTGAACTTCTGGAGAGAGTTTGCTGCACTGAAAGTAAAGGGGCTGAATAATTTTGCACGCCCAATTTTTCAGTTTTTGATTTGTTAAAAAAGTTTGAAATATCCAATAAATGTCGTTCCACTTCATGATTGTGTCCCACTTGTTGTTGATTCTTCACAAAAAAATACAGTTTTATATCTTTATGTTTGAAGCCTGAAATGTGGCAAAAGGTCGCAAAGTTCAAGGGGGCCGAATACTTTCACAAGGCACTGTATATATATAATATGGAATTTGAAATGTCTTCATTCTTTTGGAACTCCTGTGAGTGTAATGTTTACTGTTATTTTTTATTGTTAATTTCACTTTTGTATATTATCTACTTCTCTTGCTTTGGCAATGTTAACATATGTTTCCCATGACAATAAAGCCCCTTTAATTTAAATGAATTGAGAGACACAGAGAGACACACAGAGAGGAGACAGAATGTTTGTTACTGTGTTATTGTTACACCACATTCTCACAGATCCAGTTATGATTTGTGCCACATTTGTCATCATTCCATGTCTTTACAGGGTCATCTTGTCTAAAGTATATCTCAGCACAGTCCTCCTGCCCATAATTATCAGGCTGTCCTGCGCTCCAGTACCTAAACAACACAGAGAACCAGACAGTCAGACACTGTGGTACAAACATCCTCCTCATTTATACACATAGTCCTACGTTTTGAAGACACTCTCTGTAAGATGATAATACCGTTATCAAGAATGGGCCATCAACACATTTCACTACATTCATATGTAAATATTACCTGGTTTCTATAATACATCTATAGTTCTCATTGAATGACATTCATGAGTGGAAACATACCTTTTTATGAACATGAATGGTAAGCAATATGTCTTTGTTGTTTTTTTATCACCATATCAACTGGTAAAATGGACAAATCTCTCACCCTGTGGTCAGTGATGTGCCGTCCACCCACTTCCAGGTCCCCTCAGTGACAGAGTCAGTCAGACCAATCCAGGCTCTCATGTGGAGGTTAAAGACAAATGTCTGTTGTTGAGAAAGATAAAAACGTATTATACTGCACATATTAGTGTACTGCTGGAAATGGAAATCTCTCTCTCTCTCTATCTCTCTCTCTCTCTCTCACCTGTTCCTCTCTGCTGTTTATGATCACGAGGTCTGCTCCTCTCCTCTTGCAATCCTGTCTGCTCTCCTCCCAGGTTTTCTTCTCAGTAGAGAGGAAGTACAAACTGGAGTCAAAGTATCTCCATCCCTCCTGACAATGCTGCTCTGTTGAAGAGCAAAGGTGAACACATTGAGAAACTTAGCCAGTATCTTTATACTCATAAAGCCATGATATATAATTACTGTTGATTTTACTTCGAATTTATCACAGTTATATCTCACCCATCACAAAAAGCTTTGCCTGAATATGACCTTTCTCTTTAGTCAGGTTGTTGTATCTGGTCTGTAGCTGGTCTCTCTCTGCAGTTGCGTTATTCTCATAAAGGGAACAACTCTGTGACAAGTTGTTCCTTTTATCCTCAGAATCTTTGATGACTCTGTTATCTACAAGGTATAAACACATAGTTACTAGGTAAAACACCAGGTAAATAGGCTTAGTAACCTACACCTCTATATAACTGGGTGATAATCAATGAACTTGGACACAAACTCACAGTAGACAGACAGGCCTATGATCCCAGCCAGTAGGAGAACACACAGCAGCCCCAGACACACTGCGGCAACTAGGAAGGGTCTCTTCCCTGAGCTATCAGGTTCTGTGGACACACATAATATACTGTTATGTTTTGTGTGTGTGTGTGTTTTACCTGAGTGCTGGTCTCCTGGTCCATCATTAGGAGCAGTGTCTGCTGTCTCTTCTCTCTTGGTGCTGGTCTCACCGTCTCTGAGGGTGTCTGCACTGACGTAGATATCCACAATCCTCTCCTCCATCTCACCTCTGTCAAACTTGACCTTCTTGTTCATATCTGGTTCAGTATAGATGACCTTTGACATCTTTAACAATGTCTGGGTCTTTCTTTCTATGTAGGGCTACTTACTATACATTAAGTCTCTGCATCTAGAATTAATGTGATGGTCTTCCAACATGGCCACCAGGAGGCGTCATATGTCAACTGCAAGCCCTCTATACGTTCAGTCTCTGCTTCTAGTGACGTCTCTGTCTCTGAGTCATCTGTGTTTCTGTGTCTGTGTGACTGCTGTAGCTGTTAACTCTATGGAAGTAACAACAAAATGACATGGGAAGTTGTGGCTATGATAATACAAAAATGTTTACAAGTTTGAAAACTTGTGTGTGTAGTTATGCAAAAGATTGTTACCAGTGGTTATTGTTAAACCATTTTCTGCTGCATAATATAAATTATTCCATGTCTCTACATGATCATCTTGTCCAGAGTGTATCTCAACACATTCCTCGTGTCCAGGGAATGGGACTTGCTATTTGTGATGTTGGACAGAACACTAACATACCAGGAAGATATAGATCATACAGGGGAAGTGGAGAACAAAGGCTAGCTATTAACATATATTAAATATCATATGTAACAGTCAAACATGAGCATTTGATGTTGTGCTTATATGTAACTTGACAACAAAGACTGACTGTCAAAGATGATTAGAACACACAGCAGCCCCAGACCCACTGCAGCAACTCCAGAGGGTCTCTTCCACCACTGAACATGCACTGAATAACACATTATTAAAGTAACATCTTTAGTAATGTGTATTACTGTATAATCTAGGATTGGGACAAATAAAGGTATAGAAATACTGGGTAATCTCACCTGTTTAATATATTGTGTGTGGTGTGTGTGTGTGTGTGTGTGTGTGTGTGTGTGTGTGTGTGTGTGTGTGTGTGTGTTCGTGCAATCTTACCTGAAGCAACAATTCCATCTCTTGGACTGGGCTTGAAGGCTCTTACATTGGAATATATTTGGCCATCAATGTCTGTGTTCTTCATAGCATCAGGCTCATCGTCTTTAAATGGTTCTGGGTTTTCATAGACTCCCTCTGACATCTTAACACACTGGTGGTCAAATACAGTAACTTCTACTTCTTACCTCAACTCTAATGTGCATCTAGATGTGTTGTCTCCCTGTGCTGTTCTGCGTCTGTGTGACTTTAGGTAGTGAAACTCCTTATCAGTCAACCACAGTGGATGAAAAATTGTGAAATCAACACAACACTGGCCACCATGTGACTTCCACCAGCCTTAGTTTGATAATATACATTATGTGACTCTATATCATGATATATGATGTATGTGTGAATTCACAGGGTCACAATTTTGTATCTGCTAAAATAAATTGGGATCCTGTTAATTGACATATACACTACATATATCATGACTGAGTTTACAGCATCCCTAGCCTTCAAATGGAGAGCACATTATGGATCTCACTCTGACTGGAGGTGTAGAGGGGAGTTGCCCTTAGATGCTGATCTTGTTCAGTTTTATATTTCTTCCACAAATGGTTAAGGTTGGGATTGGGGGAAAGTAACCTGATCCTAGATCTGTACTTAGGGGAAACTTCCCCCTGTGTTGTGACCGGCCACCAATGGCCATGTAGGGGTCTATGCTCTATCTATTCTGTCTGTGAAGAGTTACTCAGAATGAAAAAGCAGAAGATCTGACAATATCTCCATAGTTTCACTTTGACAGATTTAAGAGGAAGAAGAATAAAAACCCTTCACTTGTATTATGATAAAACGTTAATATTTCCACCCTGTCTTTCAGTACAACATAACATATATACTGGTTACGTCTAATGACTCAACTCTCTCTGCACTGATTCCACTGTTCCACATGACTTCTACCTACATGAACTACTATACAACTCTATAGCTCTATTCTATTCCACTGGAGGAGAGAAAGCATCACACAGATCCTTAGATACAGGGACAGAGTCAAAGGTGTCCCTCTGGTGGACGTAGTACTAACTACAGGTACAGCTGTAGTGTTGGTGACAGAGACATTGGTGGACGTAGTACTAACTACAGGTACAGCTGTAGTGTTGGTGACAGAGACCTGGGTGGATGTAGTACTAACTACAGGTACAGCTGTAGTGTTGGTGACAGAGACCTGGGTGGATGTAGTACTAACTACAGGTACAGCTGTAGAGTTGATTACAGAGACCTGGGTGGATTTAGTACTAACCACAGGTACAGCTTTGGGCTGTAGAGCTCACAACCACCTCCAAGGAGTCTTTCAATGAGAACAGACTTACACCTACTTTGCCTGCCCTGTCCGCCACCACCAGTTCTACCTTCTATGAACAGCAGGTTGTGCTGCAGGCAACCCGGGTCACATTCCCGGCTCTGGGGCCCACCGCCGTAGAAGTCCTTAAAGACAATTATTTAAATTTAAATAATTTAATGGATATTTTTTGCACAAAGGTGATGACAGAAGTGTCTTACTAAGAATGTTCAAATGTGACAAATTTGACTCTGTGTCCTTGTATGGAAATTGTGTTGAGCGTCCGTTAAACAGCAGTACTGAAAAAAAAACTGTAGGCGCAATCGAAACCGTGCTTCTAGACAAGAACCCTGGTAGCCCGCACTGGGGAGCAGTAAAATGTCACCTCGAGGAAGGAAGGAAGGAAGGAAGGAAGGAAGCAAGGAAGGAAGGAAGGAAGGAAGAGGGGATAGATAGAGAGAGAGAGAGCGCTTAGTCAGACAACTGATTTAGCTGATAACAACTGGTAGCTTCGAGCAACCATATCCTTTCAAATCAGTGGCTGTGAGGGAGAGAGAACATGTGAAAAGGAGGCAATTCTAGAGTTTTGAAAGAAGACCCTTACCTTGCTGACAAGGAAGAGATGCAGGAATGTGTTGTTCAAGTCTGCGGCTCCAGTGGCCTCGGCCCCGATGGTCAAGGTGATGTCCGTTCCTGACAGGGTGCTAGTGGGTGCCATGAAGCTCATGGAGATGCTTACAGGGAATAAGGAAGCGATGTGGCTCGGATGGTAAAGGTTCCTCTGGTTCCGTTGGCCATTTCCACAGTAAAGGGGACGGAAATGGTGGAAATCTATGTCTGCGTATTAATCATAAGTTTTAAATGGAAAATGTTTGCGCATCAGTGGAGGCTCCTCAGAGAAGGAGGGGGAGGACCATCCTCCTCATGAATTTCATGATTTAATTATTATTATTATTTTTAGACCAAACTCAACTAAATGTGTTCACGTCACAAAATAATTGATTAAAACCGATTGTTTTGCAAAGAAGGTCAACAGTAGCATCAGCAACACTATGTAGGGTAGTACCATGGTGTAGCCGGAGGGCAGCTGACCTCTTTTGGAGTCTCGTGGTTCTCACCCTCTTCCATAAACTTACACATAAATGATGACAACGTCCGGAGGACGTCCTACAACCTATAATTCGTCAGTCACTGGCAGCAGAGAACTGGAAGGAAAGGCGGCCAAAAGAGGTGTTGGCTTTGGGGATGATCAGTGAGATATACCTGCTGGAACGTGTGCTGTTATCATGACCAGTGAACTGAGATAAGGTGGAGCTTTACGTAGCATAGACTTATAGATGACCTGGAGCCAGTGGGTCTGGCGATGAATATGTAACGAGGGCGAGACGACTAGAGCATACAGGTCGCAGTGGTGGGTGGTATAAAGTGATTTGGTAAAAAAATGGATGGCACAGTGATAGACTGCATCCAGTTTGCTGAGCAGAGTATTGGAAGCTATTTTGTAGATGACATCGCCAAAGTCGAGGGTCGGTAGGATAGTTAGTTTTACTAGGGTAAGTTTGGCGGCGTGAGTGAAGAAGGCTTTGTTGCGAAATAGAAAGCCGATTCTAGATTTGATTTTGGATTGGAGATGTTTAATATGAGTCTGGAAGGAGAGTTTACAGTCTAACCATGCACCTAGGTATTTATAGTTTTCCACATATTCCAGGTCGGAACCATCCAGGGTGGTGATGCTATTCGAGCGGGCGGGTGCGGGCAGCGAACGGTTGAAAAGCATGCATTTGGTTTTACTAGTGTTTAAGAGAAGTTGGAGGCCACGGAAGGAGTGTTGTATGGCATTGAAGCTTGTTTGGAGGTTAGTTAGCACAGTGTCCAAGCAAGGGCCAGAAGTATACAGAATGGTGTTGTCTGCGTAGAGGTGGATCAGGGAATCACCCACAGCAAGAGCGACATCATTGATATATACAGAGAAAAGAGTCGGCCCCAGAATTGAACCCTGTGGTACCCCCATAGAGACTGGCCAGAGGTCCGGAAAACATGCCCTCCGATTTGACACACTGAACTCTTTCTGCAAAGTAGTTGGTGAACCAGGCGAGGCAGTCATTAGAAAAACCAAGGCTATTGAGTCTGCTGATATCGTTTATTACATTTTTTATTTTTACCTTTATTTAACTACAAAATAGCTTCCAATACTCTGCTCAGTTAAGAACAAATTCTTATTTTCAATGACGGCCTAGGAACAGTGGGTTAATTGCCTTGTTCAGGGGCAGAACGACAGATCTTTATCTTGTCAGCTCAGGGATTTGAACTTGCAACCTTTCGGTTATTAGCTCAACGCTCTAACCACTAGGCTGCTCCATTGAGCGTAGCTGAGGTGCACCCGTGACCGGCTCGGAAACAGGATTGCACAGCGGAGAAGGTACGGTGGGATTCGAAATGGTCAGTCATCTGTTTATTAACTTGGCTTTCGAAGTCTTTAGATAGGCAGGGCAGGATTGATATAGGTCTGTAACAGTTTGGGTCTATGGTGTCACCCCCTTTGAAGAGGGTGATGACCACGGCAGCTTTCCAATCTTTAGGGATCTCGGACGATACGAAAGAGAGGTTGAACAGGCTGGTAATAGGGGTTGCAACAATGGCGGCGGATAGTTTTAGAAAGCGAGGGTCCAGATTGTCTATCCCAGCTGATTTGTAGGGGTCCAGATTTTGCAGCTCTTTCAAAACATCAGCTGACTGGATTTGGGAGAAGGAGAAATGGGGATGGCTTGGGCGAGTTGTTGTGGGAGGTGCAGTGCTGTTGACCGGGGTAGGGGTAGCTAGATGGCAAGCATGGCCAGCCGTAGAAAAATACTTACTGAAATTCTCAATTATAGTGGATTTATCGGTGGTGACAGTGTTTCCTATCTTCAGTGCAGTGGGCAGCTGGGAGGAGGTGTTCTTATTCTCCATGGACTTTACAGTGTCCCAGAACTTTTTTGAGTTTGTGTTGCAGGAAGCAAATTTTTGCTTGAAAAAGCTAGCCTTGGCTTTTCTAACTGCCTGTGTATATTGGTTTCTAGCTTCCCTGAAAAGTTGCATATCACGGGGGCTGTTTGATGCTAATGCAGAACGCCATAGGATGTTTTTCTGTTGGTTAAAACCTCTTGAGGATAGGAGAGACGCTAGCGTCTCAAGTGGCCAATTTCCAGGGGAAATGCAGAGCGCCAGATTCAAATAAAATGCTATAAAATTCAAACTTTCATTAAATCACACATGTAAGATACTCAATTAAAGCTACACTCGTTGTGAATCCAGCCAACATGTCAGATTTTTTAAATGCTTTTCGGCGAAAGCATATGAAGCTATTATCTGATAGCCTGCAGCCACCCTCACGAGCAGTAAACAATGGAGCTAGCGTAGCAGGCGCTACACAAAGCACTGAAATAAAATATAAAATATGCATTACCTTTGACGAGATTCTTTTGTTGGCACTCCAATATGTCCCATAAACATCACAATTGGTCCTTTTGTACGATTAAATCTGTCCATGCATATCGAAAATTTCCATTTATAAAGCCCGTTTGATCCATAAAAAAACAGCTTAGAAAAACTCAACGTCACTACAAAATATTTCAAAAGTTGCCTATAAACTTTGCCAAAATATTTCAAACTACTTTTGTAATATAATGTTAGGTATTTTTAAACGTTAATAATCGGTCAAATTGTAGACGGGCAATCTGTATTCAATACATGAACGAAAATAAAAAAAACTCTGCTCATCACGTCTTGTGCAACTCACAAAAGTGTTCCCCGTTCCGAGTTGGCCTACTTCCTGCTAAGACAAACAAATAACCTCAGCCATATTCCAAACACTGGCGACATCGTGTGGCAGATGTAGGAACTGAAAATATGTTCCTATTACATTTCCAATGGCAAAGACAATTATAGGGAAGAGAGATGGGAAAAAAATAAAATAATTCTGAACAGTTAGTCCTCGGTGTTTTGCCTGCTACATAAGTTCTGTTATACTCACAGACATGATTCAAACAGTTTTTAGAAACTTCAGAGTGTTTTCTATCCAAATCTATGAATAATATGCATATCTTATATTCTTGGCATGAGTAGCAGGAAGTTGAAATTGGGCACGCTATTTATCCAAAAGTGAAAATTCTGTCCCCTAGCTTTAAGAGGTTAAATCTTGTTAAGGCGAGGGGTTCCCCCCAGGGAACTCCACCCCCCCGTTCAGCTGAAAAGGTGGCGGAGGGAATGCAAAAATATTATTTAGAAATATTTAACCTCGACACATTAACAAGTCCAATACCTCAAATGAAAGATAAACACCTTGTTCATCTACCCAGCGTGTCAGATTTTTTAAATGTTTTACAGCGAAAACACAACATATATTTATGTTAGACCACCACCAAACCAAAGAAAGAACGTAGCCATTTTTTCCAGCAAAAGATAGAATCACAAAAGCAGGATAAAAAAAAAATCATTCACTAACCTCTTGAAAATTTTCATCAGATGACAGTCATATGACATGCTACACAGTACATTTATATTTTGTTCGATAATATGCATTTTATATCCATAAATCTTGGTTTACATTGACGCCATGTTCAGAAAATACTTCAAAATATCTGGAGGAATTATAGAAAGTTACGCCAGATAACAGAAATACTCATCATAAACTTTGACTAAAGATACATGTTCTACATATAATTAAAGATACACTGGTTCTTAGTGCAACAGCTGTGTCACATTTTTTTTTACGTTACAGAAAAAGCCTAACATTGCAATAATCTGAGACGGCGCTCAGACGTAACAATATTTCTCCGCCATGTTGGAGTCAACAGAAATGCAAAATTACAACATAAATAAATATATAAATAAACATAAACAACATAAATAAATATTCCCTTACCTTTCATCAGAATGTAGTGCAAGGAGTCCTAGTTCAACGATAAATCGTTTTGTTCCATAATGTTCAATTCTAGTGTCCAAGTAGCAGCATTTGCTATCACTTTCAGCTCACATGCCCAAAAAAATGACTTCTGGTCCAGGATAACTTTGCATGAAAACTTCCAAAAGACATATTACAGGTCGAAGAAACTGGTCAAACTAAGTGCAGAATCAATCTTCAGGATGTTATAATCATATATATCCAATAACATTCCAACCGGATCATTCGTTTTCATCTGGGGCTGATTGGAACAGCCGTAGCACTCAAAGACAAATGCACCACAACAAAATGGCATTCTCTTGCGACACCGACTACTTTCCAACCCATTAGGTCAAAGTTCACAGCAAATGCTCCATTACACTTTCTACTGAATGGGGACATCTAGTGGAAGACGTAGGAAGTGTTTCCAGATCCATAACTTGTTGGGAAGGGAGGGGGCGATGACGTCAAAGTTGCCCCAACTGTCAGGATTTCAAAACTTGTTCGGAAGATTGCCTGCCCTGTGAGTTCTGTTATACTCACGGACATAATTCAAATGGTTTTAGAAACTTCAGTGTTTTCTATCCAATATTAATAATAATATGCATATATTAGCAATTTAGGACAGATTTTGATGCAGTTCACTATGGGCACGCAATTCATCCAAAGTGGAAATACTGCCCCCTATATCTAACCGGTTTTAATGATCACCAGAGGCCTCATCACCCGCAGACAGACACAAATCTGTTAGTAAACCATGCGTAGCGTCATTTCCACGCAAAGACTGAGATTTATATTAATGTTTGCTTGAATTTATACACAGACATGACCATCCGCTAGGAATAATGAGTGCCAAGTGGTGGAATAAGGGAACTGCTTGTCAAATATGGGGAAAATATATGTTGAAATTGTGTGAGTAATAATGTAGTTCTACTTCCATTGTGAATTAATGCAACAGATCTTGACAGACTAATTATAATTTCACCACATCAGTGCATTTGTTACGATAATAATCAATATAAAGTAGGGTAATATGTTCAATTAGAGACACGTGTTAAAGTGAAACCATTGTAGAAATACCAGAAGACTGAGATAATGGAAATGGAATTAGAGATGCCTGATGTTGCTCTGTTAGAAGGTTTGTCACACACTGCATTTAGCAGAGCGTGTTTTTTTTAATTTTTTTACAGAAAGTACAGATTGGCTCATCAGATATCATTTCCCAAAACCAATCGTATTGGATCTTTTCGAGGATTTAAGACCTACCTAAGAAAGGCAAAAAATGTCAGTCCAGCGCACATCAAGTGCCATCCAACCAGCACTTTTCAGCGGGAGCCGATTTGCCATCTGACATCCCTTTATGAGCCAATGTTTTGGATTTAGTCATCAGCAAAATTAACTGTAACATACAATTTCCATAAGTCATCGTGCAACAGGTTGAAATCAATCGTTTTTTTTGTCATCAGTAGATTTCCAATTACAAATGGATCAATAGACAGCACCCACATCACCATCCCAAAACCAGTTCAACTATGTCAACAGAAAAGGCTTCCACTCTTTATGTGCAGGTGAACAACGCTGCTGAATGTGCTGGCAGGTGGCCAGTTGGAACGCTCACTCTTTCATTCTGTTCATGTTGGCCTACACACCTACAGTAGGGAGCTGTTGAGGATGGATGGTTTATTGGTTAGTGTTGACCACTCATTTGTAGTAAATGTGCCGTTGATAAAGCACCTTAAATTGTCCTAATGGTCCTCTCTTTGTAGCTATGTTTTAATTTTTACTGTTCAAACCACAACTGAGTGAGACAATTAAAACATGTTGGTTGACCTCAATCTCTGACACTAGCACCTGTATTACAGTCTGGATTATTATCATTCTAAGGTTCTTTTGGTTGTGCCTTTGTAGCCTATATCACATACGGCGTTGTATATTCCCACGGGCTTTAAAGGGTTTATTTTGACCCTATATGATTAATTAGAGGCATTTCAATATCCAACTAGCCAAGGTTGTGCAAGAGCACTGAGGCTGAGAACAATTTGGTATTTATCAAAGGTTATCTTGGGGTGACAGGGTAGGCTAGTGGTTAGAGCATTGGACTGGTAACCAAAAGGTTGCAAGTTCAAACCCCCGAGCTGACAAGGTCTGTCGTTCTGCCAGGCAGTTAACCCACTGTTCCTAGACCAGTTAACCCACTGTTCCTAGACCAGTTAACCCACTGTTCCTAGAGCGTCATTAAAAATAAGAATTTCTTCTTAACTGAATTGCCTAGTTAAATAAAGGTAAAGTAAGATATATCTCCTGTTGGTGTGGTTATGATGCTGGAAGGATTGTTTTGATAAATCTAACTGTTTCTATTCATACCAATATTCTAAATTCAGTTCTAATGTGGTATTGATAAATGAGGCCCCAGGTCTTTTACTCTCTTGATACAGTCCTGTCTGCTGTCCAGGTTTTGGTAGCTAGTCTCTCTCTAGTCAGATTTTTGTAACTGGTCTGTAGCTGGTCTCTCTCTAGTCAGATGTTTGTAACTGGTCTGTAGCTGGTCTCTCTCTAGTCAGATGTTTGTAACTGGTCTGTAGCTAGTCTGTTTCTAGTCAGATGTTTGTAACTGGTCTGTAGCTGGTCTCTCTCTAGTCAGATTGTTGTAAGTGGTCTGTAGCTGGTCTCTCTCTGTAGTCAGGTTATTATAACTGGTCTATAACTCGCCTTTCTTTAGTCAGGGTGTTGTAGCTGGTCTCTAGCTGGTCTTTCTTTAGTCCGGTTGTTGTATCTGATCTCTAGCTTGTCTCTCTATTTGAGACGTTTTTATCATCAATAACAATAAAGAAGAACTGGTTCACTAAAACAGATCATAACAGAACTAGCCGGTCTCAATCTTTAGTCAGGTTGTTGTAGCTGGTCTGTAGGTGGTCTATCATTAGTCAAGTTGTTGTAACTGGTCTCTCTCTTTAGTCAGGTTGTTGTAGCTGGTCTGTATGTGGTCTCTCTTTAGTCAGGTTGTTGTAACTGGCCTCTCTCTTTAGTCCGGTTATTGTAACTGGTCTCTCTCTTTAGTCAGGTGGTTGTGTCTGGTCTGTAACTGTCCTCTCTCTTTAGTCAGGTTGGTGTAGCTGGTCTGTAGGTGGTCTCTCTTTAGTCAGGTTGTTGTAACTGGCCTCTCTCTTTAACTTCTCTGAGATAGCGTCCCACCTAACCAACAGCCAGTGAAATTGCAGGGCGCCAAATTCAAAACAACAGCAATCTCATAAATACAATTCCTCAAACATACAAGTATTATACACCATTTTAAAGATAATCTTCTCGTTAATCCAGCCAAAGTCTCTGAGGATTTACGGTGATAGCATACCTTGCGATTATGTTAGCTCAAGACATAGCCACAGAAAAACACAGACATTTTTCCAGCCAAAGAGAGGATAACAAAAAGCAGAAATAGAGTCAAAATTAATCACTAACCTTTGGTGATCTTCATCATAGGACCTCATGTTACAGGACTTCATGTTACACAATACATGTATGTTTTGTTTGGTAAAGTTCATATTATATCCAAAAATCTGAGTTTAGGTGAGACACTACTGTCTCACTTGGCTAAAAGCCAGAGAAAGTGTGCAAATTCAAATAAAATACTATAAAAATCTAACTTTCATTAAATCACACATGAAAGATACCAACTTAAAAAGCTACACTGGTTGTGAATCCAGCCAACGTCTCAGAATTCAAATAGGCTTTTCGGAAAAAGCAAACAATGCTATTATCTGAGTTAGCACCATTGTAAACAAAGAGAGATAAGCATATTTCAACCCTGCAGGCGTGACACAAAACGCAGAAATAAAATTATAATTCATGCCTTACGTTTGACGAGCTTCTGTTGTTGGCACTCCAATATGTCCCATAAACATCATAAATGGTCCTTTTGTTTGATTAATTCCGTCGATATATATCCAAAATGTCCATTTATTTGGCGCGTTTGATCCATGTCCTGTCTGGTTATACAGTAACATGTCCTGTCTGGTTATACAGTAACATGTCCTGTCTGGTTATACAGTAACATGTCCTGGCTGGTTATACAGTAACATGTCCTGGCTGGTTATACAGTAACATGTCCTGGCTGGTTATACAGTAACATGTCCTGGCTGGTTATACAGTAACATGTCCTGTCTAGTTATACAGTAACATGTCCTGGCTGGTTATACAGTAACATGTCCTGGCTGGTTATACAGTAACATGTCCTGGCTGGTTATAGTTGGGACACCTTCTTCTTTTCACCTTGTTATCTGATTCCTGAATAACTTCCTGGTCTACTGGGGGAAGTTCCACCCACATACACCAGACACACCCACCCTCTTATATGGTATCTTACTACTCTATATCACTGAATAACATATTGGATGTATACATCTTAATAATGTCTCTGGATGATTTAAAAAATAACTAATAACCAGACCTGGGTTTAAAAACGATCTAATATCTGTAAAACACTTTGGGCGTTTGGGACTATTCTATTGGTTACATTAAGCCAGACAAGCTCAACCAAGCACAGCTAAAGTATTTGGGTTGTATTTATTAGGCGCCAAAAAAAGAAAACAAACTGAAACAGGGAGGGACTAACTGTACCTGTCCAATAAGAATAACATGTTTTCATTTGTGGTTGTTAAATATTTTACTATGGTGTGCACTAATGAATACATGGCCCAGGTCTGCTAATAACCAACAACCACTGACAGACATACAGACAGCCAGACAGACAGGAAGCTGTTATTAAATATCATATGTAACAGTCAAATATGAGCATTTGATGTTGTGCTTATAACTTGCCAACAAAGACTGACTGTCAAATATTATTAGAACACACAGCAGCTCCAGACACACTGCAGCAACTCCAGAGGGTCTCTTCCAGTAAGTGCCAGGACTGTCTCCTAAAGTTGATTCAGCTGCGGGATCGGGACACCACCAGTACAGAGCTTGCTCGGGAATGGCAGCAGGCAGGTGTGAGTGCATCTGCACGCACAGTGAGGCGAAGACTTTTGGAGGATGGCCTGGTGTCAAGAAGGGCAGCAAAGAAGCCACTTCTATCCAGGAAAAACATTAAGGACAGACTGATATTCTGCAGAAGGTACAGGAATTGGACTGCTGAGGACTGGGGTAAAGTCATTTTCTCTGATGAATCCCCTTTCCGATTGTTTGGGGCATCCGGAATAAAGCTTGTCCTGAGAAGACAAGGTGAGCGCTACCATCAGTCCTGTGTCATGCCAACAGTAAAGCATCCTGAGACCATTCATGGGTGGAGTTGCTTCTCAGCCAAGGGAGTGGGCTCACTCACAATTTTACCTAAGAACACAGCCATGAATAAAGAATGGTACCAACACATCCACCGAGAGAAACTTCTCCCAACCGTCCAAGAACAGTTTGGTAATGAACAATGCCTTGATGATGGAGTACCTTGCCATAAGGCAAAAGTGATAACTAACTGGCTCTGGGAACAAAACATTGATATTTTGTGTCCATGGCCAGGAAACTCCCCAGACCATAATCCCATTGACAACTTGTGATCAATCCTCAAGAGGCGGGTGGAATAACAAAAACCCACAACTCCAAGCATTGATTATGCAAGAATGTGCTGCCATCAGTCAGGATGTGGCCCAGAGGTTAATTGACAGCATGCCAGGGCGGATTGCAGAGGTCTTGAAAAAGAAGGGTCAACACTGCAAATATTGACTCTTTGCTTCAACTTCATGTACATTTTCAGTAAAAGTCTTTGACACTTATGAAATGCTTGTAATTATACTTCAGTATTCCATAGTAACATCTGAAAACAAAATCTAAAGACACTGAAGCAGCAAACTTCCTGGAAATTAATATTTGTGTCATTCTCAAAACTTTTGGCCACGACTGTACATTGAGATGCAGAGAAAGAGAGAGAGAAGAGTGTCAGAGAGAGAGACAAAATGAGAACAAGAGAGAAAGAACAGAAAGACAGAAAGAAAAACAGTATTGAAAGCCCTTGTAACCACAAACTTGGTGCTCTCTATGATGGTGGTGACAGTCAATAGAGGCTGGTGGAAGGAGCTATAGGAGGATGGGCTCATTGCAGTGGCTGGAATGAAATTTTGGTCAAACGTGTGGATTCCATATATTTGATGTGTTCCATGTATTCCAATCCAGCCATTACAATAAGCTTGTCCTCCTATACGTCCTCCCACCAGCCTCCACTGGTGTATGTGTGTGTGTGTGTGCGTGTGTGTGTGTGTGTGTGTGTGTGTGTGTGTGTGTGTGTGTGTGTGTGTGTGTGTGTGTGTGTGTGTGTGTGCGCTCTACAGTGCAGTGTCTTTAGCAGGAGCATCAGTGAACACAAAGATCTCAGAGGGGGGTGACGCCACCATGAGGGCCAGCTGTGAATTACAACACACACTTAAGAGAGTCAGACCACACTGGGATCAAGTACTGGAACTCTACGGGAAGTAACATTTTCAGTCCACTGGCTAACTAACCAGCTCTGGCAGAGTTATCAAAACAGGCAACCACTTTTCAAATGCAGCCATTCAAATACAGCCTTCATTTTGGCACTGTAAAGAGAATTGAACAAGTGAATAGGCATTGGTTGGAAATGATGAACCATCCCCTTTTCTAAATGTCTATAAAAGGCCTGTGACCCAAAGCCACGTCATTTCCAAATACCGTGAGGATTTGTTCTCACGTTCAAAAGGGCTAATTCTAATGTCAACCATACAGGCCAGGAAACGTGGGAGCTTGCTCTATACGTGGAATGGTATGACCTCTGAACTACTGATCACTCAAGAAGAAGTGAGTCCTAGATGACAGCCGAACAGACTGCAGCTGGAAAGGTAGCAAATCTAGTACGAGAACACTGACAGACGTGAGCGAATCTCTAGAGTGAGATGAACCTCTCAGACCAGACCAACTTCTCACACGACGACCCGGAAGATTCCACAAAGGACAGGGTGACATCGACTGGGCAAACCAGAGCCTCACATCACCAACTTCACGTAAACACTAAGCATTGCTTTTCCGGATGAGCAATAGTTAGTGGCATATGTATTTATGTGAGAATAGCTTCCCAGGTCTGTCCCAAGACCAATGTTCCTAAATCTTTCTTCCAAAACCCCCTTCTCTTCTCACTGATTTTACTGTGTTATAACCAAACAGTTTTGTCTTGTTTAGTCCACTAGGGATGGTATTTTACTGTATAATGTTATTATGAAATTGTTTAATTAGTTAGTAAATAAATAATTGAGTCAATTGGTGTATGGATCATTCAAAGTAGAGGCTGGGTTCATGCATATAACCAACAATTTACAACGTTCAGATGAGACTGACGAAGGTAATAAGAACATTTAATGACTGATTGACTGCTATTGATATAAAATATCTCAGATCTTTAAGAGTGGATTCGGGAGATATATATATAAACAAATTCTTCCATTGTTCACCGACTTCCTAGTTAATTTAATGTACATGATTAGTTTAATCAGGTAACGATAAATACAGATAATTGATTTGATAAAATAGCAGGTCTTCACATTTAATGACAGAAACACTGGCTCTTTCCCCGGTGAGTCACCAGCAGACATTTTCTCCACCTTATTTTAATTACGTTGTCGTTTGTAAATGAGCTTTTTCTTTCCATTGTTGTTGTTTACATTATTACCTTGTCGGGGTTTTTTTAATGCTTTTTTTTGTCAGGAAAAGTTCACGTCAATCCATGGAGGCATAAATGACATTTTTGATGTTTAATTCAATAAGACAAAAGCTGCGAAAGGAGAGTTGAAGATAAAGCGAAGGCAGGGACAGAAAAGTCATGTTTAGAAAATATTTGGTGAAGTGGTAAAAGAGTATGATAGCAGTGTTGGGTTATGCTATGTGTTGTATGTGATGATTGTGAGGTGCTACACACATTTGACAGTCATAAGATGGGACTTCAAATAGGCCTGTGGCACATCAAGGGGAACTGTAGCCTACTGTTTAGATGGGTTAAGTAGAATCTGAAATCTGGGCACTGACTATAGGTCTATAACCTCTCATATAGCCTTAAAATCAACTCCAGCAGAATTAAACACTTATCGCAGTATAAATGAAACACCAAATGTAGGCAAAGCTTGGACAATGGAACAGGAGTGTAGAAATAGGATTTATTTATTGTAGTAGTGTGCAAGAGTCCCACAGGGGGAGTTTTTTGGTGTGTCTGAGGGGAGAGAGCAACAGCACCACCACCAAATCATCACCTAGCCTCTTCCAGAGACAGGCCTCCACTCAGATAAAGACTTCCAGCATCTCTGTTACGGTCAGTTGGTTTCCTCTTGTAGAACTCTCTGTCTGGGCCTGAAAGTGCACACTTTTCCTCTGGACCATGGCCCCGAGTGTTCTGGTGAAATGTAGTGGAGGAACCTTTACCGTCCGAGACATCAACGACCTTCACTTCCTCCTTCCCCACCAGCATCTCCATGGTGACCCTCCTAGCGCCTGCCAGCACTCTGTCGGGAACGAACGTCACCCTGAACATCGATTCCGTTGGAGCCACAGACTTGAACTACGCTGTCCTGCGTCTCTCTGTTGTCAACAAGGTAAATGTCATGTTCCAAAACTTTAAAATGAACTACGCCGTCCTGTGTCTCTCTTTTGTCAGCAAGGTAAGAGCCATGTTCCAAAACTCTAAATTTGGTCCCCTTTCCTCATATCGTCTCTCTGGTCATTGATTTGAAAGGACTTGTTGGTGTAAGATACCAGCCCTGCTGGTCAGAGATGGTGCCACCTCTACCACCACAATCGACACAACCACCACTACCATCACCACAACAACCACCACAACCGCCACCAAAACCGCCACCACAACCACACAACCGACACTACCAACACTACCACCACAACGAACACTACAACAACCGACACTATCACCACAACTACCACTACAACCACCACCACAACCGACACTACCACCACAATCAGCACTACCACCACTTCCACCACAACAACCACAACCACAACTACCACCACAACCACAACCGCCACCACAACCACCACCACCACATCCACCACCACAACTACCACCAACACAATGAACACTACCGCCACTAGCCACCACAACTGACACTACAACAACTGACACTACCACCACTACCACCACAACCACCACCACAACCACCACCACCACCATAACCGCCACCACAACTGCCACAACTGCCACAACTGCCACTACCGCCACTACCACCACAACCACCACAACCGACACTACCACTACCGCCACAACCACCACAACCACCACAACCGCCACTACCACAACCGCCACTACCACCACAACCACCACAACCGACACTACCACAACCGTCACTGCCACCACTAACACCAAAACCACAACTGCCACCACAACCTCCACCACAGCCGCCACCACCACCACTACCACCACAACCACCACAACTACCAACAAAATAACCACAACCACCACCACCACCACTACCACAACAACCGACACTACCACAACCGACACTACCACCACTACCACCACAACTATCAAAAAAACACCACAACCACCACATCCACCACCACCACCACTACCACCACAACCGACACAACCACCACAACTACCAATACTACCACCACCACAACCACCACAACTGACACTACCACTACCACCACAACAACCACAACCTCTACCACCACTACCTCAGTTGTCTGACTAAGAGCTACTTCTCTCTCTCTTAACCACTCACTCTCTCCCACTGTCTCTCTCTCTCTCTCTGTCTGTTCCATCTCCCCTTCCTCCAGGTGACAACCCCCCTGTACCTGTAGTAAGTACTACATCCACCCAGGTCTCTGTCACCAACACTACAGCTGTACCTGTACTTAGTACTACATCCACCCAGGTCTCTGTCACCAACACTACAGCTGTACCTGTAGTTAGTACTACATCCACCCAGGTCTCTGTCACCAACACTACAGCTGTACCTGTAGTTAGTACTACGTCCACCCAGGTCTCTGTCACCAACACTACAGTTGTACCTGTAGTTAGTACTACAACCACCCAGGTCTCTGTCACCAACACTACAGCTGTACCTGTAGTTAGTACTACATCCACCCAGGTCTCTGTCACCAACACTACAGTTGTACCTGTAGTTAATACTACATCCAACCAGGTCTCTGTCACCAACACTACAGCTGTACCTGTAGTTAGTACTACATCCACCCAGGTCTCTTTCACCAACACTACAGCTGTAACTGTAGTTAGTACTACATCCACCCAGGTCTCTATCACCAACACTACAGCTGTACCTGTAGTTAGTACTACATCCACCCAGGTCTCTGTCACCAACACTACAGCTGTACCTGTAGTTAGTACTACGTCCACCAGAGGGCCACCTTTGACTCTGTCCCTGTATCTAAGGATCTGTGTGATGCTTTCTCTCCTCCTGTGGAATAGAGTAGAGCTGTAGAGTTGTATAATAGTTAATGTAGGTCGATGTCATGTGGAACAGTGGAATCAGTGCAGAGAGAGTTGTGTCATTAGATGTAACCATGTTGTATATGTCATATGTATATGTCATGTTGTACTAAAAAACAGGGTGGAAATATGAATGTTTTGTCATAATACATGTGAAGGGTTTTTATTCTTCCTTCTATTCTCTTAAATCTGTCAAACTGAAACTATGGAGATGTTGTCAAAACTTCTCTTCACAGTCAGTATAGATGGAACAAAGAGCCTATATGGTACAGATCTAGAATCAGGTTTCCCTCCCAAAATCCTAACTTTAACCATTTGTGGTGGACATTCAAAACGGACCTAAGATCAGTGTGTGTGGCAACTTCCCCCCTGCACCGCCGGTCACAGAGTGCAAGACATAAGTGTCTCTCCATTTGAAGGCTGGGGGTGCTGTAAACTTAGTCAGGATATATGTAGGGTATATGTGAATGTATCCAAAATTGTGACCCTGTGACCCACACATACATCATATAGCATGATATAGAGTCATATTGTGTAGTATATTATCACTTTAGTTTAATCATATGTTTAAAACTAATGATCACTGTGGGAAACAAACATGTTCAGATTAGGAACTAAGGCTGGTTCAAGTCACGTGGGGACCAGTTTCCCCTTCACTGTGGTTGAAAGTTTAAAAAATAGTGTCACTACAGTAAATCACACATACGCAGGACAGTGCAGGGAGAAGACACAGCTACAGACGTATTTTAGAGTTGAGGTTAGAAGTAGAAGTTACTGTATTTGAGCACAAGTGTGTTAAGATGTCAGAGGGAGTTTATGAAAACTCAAATGGATTTGAAGGCGATGAGCCTGATGTAATGAAGAACACAGACATTGATGGCCAATTATATGGCAACGTAGGAGCCTTCAAACCCAGTCCAAGAGATGGAGTTGTTGCTTCAGGTAAGATTGCATGGACACACACACACACACACATAAGCACACACACACATTGAACAGGTGATATTACCCTGTATTGCTATAGCTTCATTTGTCCCAATCTTGGATGATACAGTAAAACACATTACCAAAGATTACTTTACTTACTTTAACAATTTGTGGTTTAGTGCATTTTCAGTGGTGGAAGAGACCCTCTGGAATTGCTGCAGTGTGTCTGGGGCTGCTGTGTGTTCTCTTATTGGCTGGGATCATAGGCCTGTCTGTCTACTGTAAGTTTAGTATGTTGTCACTGAGACTTAAGTAGCCTACTTAATCATCAATGGTGAAGAAATTACATTTTTAATGAACTCTTCTATATTACAGATGGAGTCATTGGTCATCACTACTCAACAGAGAGAGACCAGCTACAGGCCAGTTACAACAACATGACTGAAGAGAGAAACCAGCTACAGACCAGTTACAACACCCTGACCAAAGAGAGAGACCAGCTACAGACCAGTTACAACAACATGACTGAAGAGAGAAACCAGCTACAGACCAGTTACAACACCCTGACCAAAGAGAGAGACCAGCTACAGACCAGTTGCAACAACATGACTGAAGAGAGAAACCAGCTAAAGACCAGTTACAACAACATGAATGAAGAGAGAGACCAGCTACAGATCAGGGTTAGGTTCTATGGTGAGTGGAGTTCATTTATTTCATTTAGTACATAGAAGAGATGTCATATATTTTGTTGACTTTTGAATGCCTGCTGTTCTGATGTGTTCATCTCAGAGAAACCCTGTCTAGCTGGATGGTGGAAGTTTGGCACCAGCTGTTATTATGTCTCCTCCACGATGGACTCAGCTGGGGCCGGTCAGAGGGAGTGCAGAACAATGGGAGGAGAGTTGGTTATTATAAACAGCAGAGAAGAACAGGTAATAGATAATACATTATTAATACTAAAATACTACAGTTTCTTTATTATCATCTACTTCTCTGTTTAGAATTCAACGTGTATAACCAACTGCATTGCAAATGTACATATCACTGTCAATTTTTAAAATACATTTCCTCTCAGAAACAAAAGTTTGCATGAAATTATATAAACTCAGCAAAAATAAATATTTCTATGAACATAAACTGAACAAGTTCCACAGACATGGAATAATGTGTCCCTGAACAAAAGGGGGGGGGGGGGGGGGTCAAAATCAAAAGTAACAGTCAGTATCTGGTGTGGCCACCAGCTTCATTAACTTTTTTATGGCTGAAGGGGCAGTATTGAGTAGCTTGGATGAAAGGTGCCCAGAGGTGCCCATATTAAACTGCCTGCTCCTCAGTCCCAGTTGCTAATATATGCATATTATTATTCATATTGGATAGAAAACACTGATGTTTCTAAAACTGTTTGAATTATGTATGTGAGTATAAAATAATTCATATGGCAGGCAAAAACTTGAGAAAAAATCTAGACAGGAAGTGGGAATTATGAGGCTGGTCGATTTTTAACCAAGATCCTATTGAAATTACAGCGAGATATGGATGAGTTTGCACTTCCTACAGCTTCCACTAGATGTCAACAGTCTGCAGAACTTTGTCTGATGCCTCTACTATGAAGGGGGGCCGAATGAGAGGGGAATTAGTCAGGTCTGCCATGACCTGACCATAATCTAACCATGCGCGTTCACATGAGAGCAATCTCTGTTCCATCGCTCATCTGAAGTCAATGTAATTCTCCGGTTGGAACGTTATTCAAGATTTATGTTAAAAACATTCTAAAGATTGACTCAATACATCGTTTGACATGTTTCTACTGACTGTTTCAGAACTTTTGGACATTTCATCAGCTTTTAGTGAACGCACTTCGTGACTTTGGATTTGTTTCCCAAACTCTCTAACAATAGTAGCTATTTGGACATAAATTATGGACATTACCGAAACAAAACAAAAATTTATTGTGGAAGTGGGAGTCCTGGGAGTGCATTCCGACGAAGATCAGCAAAGGTAAGTGAAGATTTATAATGCTTTTTATGAGTTTTGTTGAATGCACAATTTGGCGGGTAACTGTATTCCTTTTGTGGCTGAACGCTGTTTTCAGATGATTGAATATTGTGCTTTTGCCGTAAAGCTTTTTGAAATCTGACACAGCGGTTGCATTAAGAAGAAGTGTATCTTTAATTCTATGTAAAACATGTATCTTTCATCAAAGTTTATGATGAGTATTTATGTTATTTGATGTGGCTCTCTGCAATTTCTCCGGATATTTTGGAGGCATTTCTGAACATGGCACCAATGTAAACTGAGGTTTTTGTAAAAAATATTAACTTTATCGAACAAAACACATACGTATTGTGTAACATGAAGTCACGAGTGTCATCTGATGAAGATCATCAAAGGTTTGTGATTCATTTTATCTCTATATCTGCTTTTTGTGACTCCTGTCTTTGGCTGGAAAAATTACTGTGTTTGTCTGTGATTTTGCGGTGACCTAACATAATCGTTTGTGGTGCTTCCGCTAAAAGCCTATTTGAAATCAGACACTTTGTTGGGATTAACAACAAGATTACATTTAAAATGTTATGTTTGAGGAATTTTAATTATGAGATTTCTGTTGTTTGAATTTGGCGCCCTGCACTTTCACTGGCTGTTGTCATATCGATCCCGTTACCAGGATTTCAGCCATAAGAATTGAAGTACTGTAGCGCATCTTCTCCTCATGGATTGCACCAGATTTGCCAGTTTTTGCTGTGAGATGTTACCCCACTCTTCCACCAAGGCACCTGCAAGTTCCCGGACATTTCTGGGGGGAATGGCCCTAGCCCTCACCCTCCGATCCAACAGGTCCCAGACGTGCTCAATGGGTTAGAGATCCGGGCTCTTTGGCAGAACACAGACATTCTTGCCTTGAGGGAAATTACACACAGAACCGTATGTGTCACACCCTGACCTTATAGAGAATTTTTATTTCTCTATTTGGTTAGGTCAGGGTGTGATTTGGGGTTGGCATTCTAGTTTGTATATTTCTTTGTTGGCCGGGTATGATTCCCAATCAGAGGCAGCTGACTATCGTTGTCTCTGATTGGGGATCATACTTAGGCAGCCCTTTTTCCGTTTTCTGAATAGGTTCTTAGCCTTACATAACTGTGCACATTCGTTTTTTTGTCTTTGTTATTTTGTTTTGGTGTCATCAATAAAAAGACGATGTACGCCTACCACGCTGCACCTTGGTCCACTCCTTCTACAAACGAGAGCCGTAACAGAAGATCACACCACCAACGGACCAAGCAGCGTGCCCCGGAGTGGAGGACATCATGGACATGAGAGGAGGTAATGGCATGAGAGCCTGCCGTGGAAACAGGCGGAAGGAGCGAGTGAGGAACGGCGGCGATACCAGGAGTCACGGCAAGGATAGAAGCAAGATAGGCAGCCTTCCCCAAATATTGGGGGGGGGACACGGGTTGGCGAGCGCAGCAAGCAGAACGAACAGAACTAAAGGGTGAACGAGAACCAACTCCCTGTAAACACAATGATGAGTTGGTCACGGTTCAAGTGCCACGTTTTCCGGTTCTGTGCACCGTCTCTTCAGTGCGTATCCACAGCCGGTGCGCACTGTGCAAGCTCCCCGCTGTTGCCGTGCTAGAGTGGGTATTCAGAGAGGACGGATTGTGCCGGCTCAGCGCTCCTGGTCTCCGGTGCGTCTCTTCAGCCCAGGATATCATGCGCCAGCTCTACGCATGGTATCCCCAGTTCGCCAGCAAAACCCAGTGCGGCCTGTGCCAGCTTCCCGCACTTGCCGTGCTACAGTGGTATTCAGCCAGGACGCGTTGTGCCAGCTCTGCGCTCCAGACCTCCAGCGCGCCTCCACAGCCCAGTATATCGTACGCCGGCTATACGCACTATGCCTCCAGTGTGCCTTCTTATCCCAGTGCGTCCTGTGCCAGCTCTCCACACTCACCGAGCTAAAGTGGGTATCCAGCCAGGCTGCCTTGTGGCAGCTCCACGTACCAGGCTGCCAGTACATCTCCTCAGTCCGGTGAGACCTGTTCCGGCTCCACGTACGAAGCCTCCAGTGATGATCCATGGCACGAAGCCTCCAGTGATGATCCATGGCCCGGATCCTGTAGTGATGATCCGTGGAACAAAGCCTCCAATGATAATCCATGGCCCAGAGCCTCCAGCGATAATCCATGGCCCGGAGCCTCAATACCTCTGGAGGAAGCTGCAGAAGTTTTGGAGGAGGTGGACATGCCTTGAGAGCTGGTGCTATGGACTGTAGATATGTAAAGAGAAACATTTTAAACATTGCTGTTTAAAAAAATATATATATATTTTTTTTTCATAATTTAACATGCGTTGGTGGAGGTGGCTGTATTCAAATTGCAGGGGGCAGGGACACCAGACAAGGCTGCTGTGGTGGTGTGACTAGAGGAGATGGAGGAGGTAATTGGTCCAGAGGAGGCCGCTTCAGTGGTGACAGACAGGGGTGTGGTGTGCATCGTGGTGGTGGATGAAACCGCTGACAATGGCTTGGTGGAGCTAGTGTTTGTGGTGGTGGGGTTGAAGGACCGACAGTGGTGTGGCTGAGAGAACAGGCACGTGGCCTATGTCGGCAGCAGGAGGCTCCAGCGGCTCCTATAGGTGTTGCACACTGGGAGGCACTGGCGGTGGTGACGAAGCTGTCAGGGGGATTCCTGTGGGGCGTCCAGCTGAGGCGATGGCATCAATGGTCTCATCCATAGCAGCCCTCTCCTGTGCCCTCTGTGTTCTGAGCGCTGCTCGATGCCCTTTCTCCTCTGCCTCGGCCCTCTCCTTCTCACCCCTCTCCGGCCACTGGCACGTGTATTCCTCCCCGGTGAGGCATGTGGTAACAACTGAGAGTCTTCTGTATTGGTATAGCCGATACTTCAGGACAGTTAGGATGTGCCCCAGGTCCTTCGCTATCAGCCCCTCTATTAGGGGGTGCTCTTCCAGGGCTGGGACTGGAGCAGAGGCTGGGGGTCCTCCTGTGGTCTCTGGGGAGGTGGTGCTGGTGGACGACACAGTGCTGCTATTCAAGGAGATGCGATGGTGGGACCCGGTAGGGACCAAGACGGCATTAGACGGGACCTTTCAATGGCTGAAGGGTCAAAAAGGAAGAGGCCATATTTCTTAAACTCTTCCACCACATAGCGCATGTCCTTGCAGCGCTGGGACGGGTAGCGGAGTGCTCTGGCAAATTCTGATTTGTTTACCATGTAGGAGTGGTCAACATGGCTGAGGTCTCCAGCTACCTAGGAGAACTCAGCCTTTAAAGAGCCAGACTATGCCACGTCCAGAGGCTACAGGGCATAGGTGCAGTGAGGTGGAAGACATAGAAGTCTTCCCGTGGTGCTGCCGCGATCACCTCTGGGTCCATGTGGATCTTGTGCCCATCGAAGAGAAGAAGGAGAGGGTGCTCTTTCACTGTATGCTTATTGCAGTACTCAGACCACTTCCTGAACAGGTCCCGGTCAATGTAGCCACTGTTTGACGGTCCATACAAGGCTTGGGAGGGGCCTCCCAATGTGTTGTGGCCGCAGGGGAAACACTCTCTACACTCTCTTTGGATAATTCATTCCAATCATTTTAAAGTTAACAGCAGGTAACGGGGGCATCTCTCTCTCTGTCTCGTCCTCTCTCTCTGAAGCAGGCCAGCTCGGTGATGTGTTCCTTGGTCCGCAGAGCATGCTGGTGTGTTTCACGCCCCAGGGGGACAGCACTTTGTGCCTGCTCTGACTGCTACTAAACCCAGACTCGTCACACTTTTAGATTTGTCTGGGTTTCCCCCTCAACCCACTCTCTTCCAA
Source organism: Oncorhynchus mykiss (assembly GCF_013265735.2). Lineage (NCBI taxonomy): Eukaryota > Metazoa > Chordata > Actinopteri > Salmoniformes > Salmonidae > Oncorhynchus > Oncorhynchus mykiss. The sequence goes on from NC_048574.1 coordinate 73,769,228, forward strand.
GTGCTTCTCATAAGAAGTGGAGAAGTTGTCCATGGACGGACGTGCAGGCCCACTCAGCTCTCACCCTGTACAGGGTGTCCAGCCCCCTCATGCTCAGGTTCTTGTGCCTCCTCCTGATCATTTCCCAACACCTCTTCCCCAGTGGTGGGATTGTCTTCCCTGGGTGCTGAAACCTGGAAGAGAATAGAATGACAATTCTCCATCCTGGATGAAATATACAATATACAGTGCCTTGCGAAAGTATTTGGCCCCCTTGAACTTTGCGACCTTTTGCCACATTTCAGGCTTCAAACATAAAGATATAACTGTATTTTTTGTGAAGAATCAACAACAAGTGGGACACAATCATGAAGTGGAACGACATTTATTGGATATTTCAAACTTTTTTAATAAATCAAAAACTGAAAAATTGGGCGTGCAAAATTATTCAGCCCCCTTAAGTTAATACTTTGTAGCGCCACCTTTTGCTGCGATTACAGCTGTAAGTCGCTTGGGGTATGTCTCTATCAGTTTTGCACATCGAGAGACTGAAATTTTTTCCCATTCCTCCTTGCAAAACAGCTCGAGCTCAGTGAGGTTGGATGGAGAGCATTTGTGAACAGCAGTTTTCAGTTCTTTCCACAGATTCTCGATTGGATTCAGGTCTGGACTTTGACTTGGCCATTCTAACACCTGGATATGTTTATTTTTGAATCATTCCATTGTAGATTTTGCTTTATGTTTTGGATCATTGTCTTGTTGGAAGACAAATCTCCGTCCCAGTCTCAGGTCTTTTGCAGACTCCATCAGGTTTTCTTCCAGAATGGTCCTGTACTTGGCTCCATCCATCTTCCCATCAATTTTAACCATCTTCCCTGTCCCTGCTGAATAAAAGCAGGCCCAAACCATGATGCTGCCACCACCATGTTTGACAGTGGGGATGGTGTGTTCAGGGTGATGAGCTGTGTTGCTTTTACGCCAAACATAACGTTTTGCATTGTTGCCAAAAAGTTCAATTTTGGTTTCATCTGACCAGAGCACCTTCTTCCACATGTTTGGTGTGTCTCCCAGGTGGCTTGTGGCAAACTTTAAACAACACTTTTTATGGATATCTTTAAGAAATGGCTTTCTTCTTGCCACTCTTCCATAAAGGCCAGATTTGTGCAATATACGACTGATTGTTGTCCTATGGACAGAGTCTCCCACCTCAGCTGTAGATCTCTGCAGTTCATCCAGAGTGATCATGGGCCTCTTGGCTGCATCTCTGATCAGTCTTCTCCTTGTATGAGCTGAAAGTTTAGAGGGACGGCCAGGTCTTGGTAGATTTGCAGTGGTCTGATACTCCTTCCATTTCAATATTATCGCTTGCACAGTGCTCCTTGGGATGTTTAAAGCTTGGGAAATCTTTTTGTATCCAAATCCGGCTTTAAACTTCTTCACAACAGTATCTCGGACCTGCCTGGTGTGTTCCTTGTTCTTCATGATGCTCTCTGCGCTTTTAACGGACCTCTGAGACTATCACAGTGCAGGTGCATTTATACGGAGACTTGATTACACACAGGTGGATTGTATTTATCATCATTAGTCATTTAGGTCAACATTGGATCATTCAGAGATCCTCACTGAACTTCTGGAGAGAGTTTGCTGCACTGACAGTAAAGGGGCTGAATAATTTTGCACGCCCAATTTTTCAGTTTTTGATTTGTTAAAACAGTTTGAAATATCCAATAAATGTCGTTCCACTTCATGATTGTGTCGCACTTGTTGTTGATTCTTCACAAAAAAATACAGTTTTATATCTTTATCTTTGAAGCCTGAAATGTGGCAAAAGGTTGCAAAGTTCAAGGGGGCCAAATACTTTCGCAAGGCACTGTACATCCACATTTACATCACACACTTTGAGAACAGTCAGTCCAGCATTCTACATACATTAAACCTCTTGGGGATAGTAAGACGCTAGCGTCTCAAGTGGCCAATAGCCTCGGGAAATGCATAGCGCCAAATTCAAATAAAACGCTTTAAAACTCAAACTTTCATTAAAGTTGCGACGAGCAAACCCGTATCCGGGAGCATAATCATAGCCTCAAACGCATTAGCATAACGCAACGGACATAAATACCCCTAGAAACTTTTCCTATTCATGAAAATCGCAAATTAAATTAAATAAATATATTCAAACACAAGCTTAGCCTTTTGTTAACAACACTGTCATCTCAGATTTTCAAAATATGCGTTACAGCCAACGCTAGACAAGCATTTGTGTAAGTTTATCATGGCATAATGCTATGCTAGCTCTGCTGGCAGCAGGCAACATTTTCACGAAAATAAGAAAAGCAACCAAATTAAATCATTTACCTTTGAAGAACTTCAGATGCTTTCACTCAGGAGACTCCCAGTTAGATAGCAAATGTTCCTTTTTTCCAAAAATATTATTTTTGTAGGCGAAATAGCTCCCGTTTCTTCATCATGCATGACTGAGAAATCGACCCTAAAATGCTACAACTATAACGGCAAACTTTTTTCAAAATTTGCTCCATAATATCGACAGAAACACGGCAAACGTTGTTTAGGATCCATCCTCAAGGTGTTTTTAACATATGTATTCGATAATATATCCGTCGAGGCAGTTGGTTTCTAATAAGAAGCGATTGGAAAAATGGCTACCTCAGTATTTTACGCAAGGTTTTCTGCGGGAGACACCATGTGACCACTTGCCAAATATGGTCCCTTACAGCCATTCTTCAAGGGAAATGCCTAAAAAGATGTCACAATGCTGTAGACACCTTGGGGAAAACGTGGAAAACGTAAGCACATGCGTAGCTCATTCACAGCCATATAAGGAGTCATTGGCATGAGGCGGTTTCAAAAAATGCGGCACTTCCTGGATGGATTTTTATCTTAGTTTCGCCTGTAACATCAGTTCTGTGGCACTCACAGACAATATCTTTGCAGTTTTGGAAACGTCAGAGTGTCTTCTTTCCAAAGCTGTCAATTATATGCATAGTCAAGCATCTTTTCGTGACAAAATATCTTGTTTAAAACGGGAACGTTTTACATCCAA